>NC_060198.1:24485861-24785861 GCF_021184085.1 Oncorhynchus gorbuscha | reverse complement strand
AGCAATGTGGTTGGCTAGCCAGGCAAGGTTGCCTCTGCCGGGAGGCTGAAACTTGACTTAAAAGTGGATCTTCCAGCAAAGACAATAACCACAAGCACCAATCAAAATCCACAAAGAAATCGTTTAATTGACCACAAAATTCAACATTTTGCAATGGCCTTCTCAATCTCCAGAGAGGTCAGTGCATAAAATCCATCCAATCTCATAAAACATTTTAGAAAAAGGCTCAGGGCCTTTTTATCCTGGCAAGGTGAGGTACTGGAAGGTATTGAAAACAGGAATACCAATAATTTTTACCCCTATGTTTTTGATAGAAAAAAAATATTGTTAAACAAAGTCTCTTTATCTGAGAAATTGTATCAATATAAAATATAATTTCCCCATGTTTAAGCATAAAATATAGCTCAGTATTAGTATTATGTATTTTATAGTCTTTTTTGCTAATCTTTATCAAGGGTGCCAATAATTTTGGAACTGATAATATATGGGGGTTATGGTCCTTATAGTCCTCCTTGGCATTACCAACACAAAGGTGGCTGGGCTGAAGCCCTCAACTGAATGCCTATAAAATTGACACTATTAACAATATAACACTTGCACTGAAACAGAATGCCACAGATCAAAATAGCCATTGGTATATTTTATTATATATATTTTTTTACATACACAATATAATGAAAACAGAGATGAAGTCAGATGAAAATAGTCTTGCATAAACTTGGCGGTGAAAGTCCTGGGACTAATGCCTTGGCCTGGAAGTCAAGGCCTAAAATGGGTCCCACATCTTCTGTTAACTCAAAAAGTGTAAACCATTCACTTACCCTTGACTGAGAATGAATGGCCATTAGAGTGTTGAGCACCCCTGTGGGAATGTACTGCTAGGCCAGGGTTTCCCCAAACATGGTCCTGGGGGCACGTATTTTTTTGCCCCAGCACTACACAGCTGAAACAAGTAATCAAAGCTTGATGAGTTGGTTATTTAAATCAGCTGTGTAGTGCTAGGGCAAAAAACATGATGTGCACCAAAGGGGGAGGGGCCCAGGACCGTGTGGGGAAACCCTGTCATAAAAAAATGACATAGATTGAAGGTCAGGAGATACTGAGACATCTAACGCAATGGGCCTCAATACAAATGTTACTTAACTCATTGAGATCGATGAGCTCTCCCGGTTTTATTATTATTTTTAATTATGCCCATGGCCTTGCCAACATTTATTCTAGAAGTTTCTACACTTTACATACTTCACTTCCTGAAAACACCTAAATGCAAATACCATTATCGATTGAAGATGCCTTAGTAAAAGGAATTCCGATCGATACTCTGGGTTGGGGGCACAAACCATCAGAAAAGGGACATAATAGAAGGGTCCCATCAGAATGATACAGGAATATACACACCAAACCATAACAAGGCTTCAAACTAACTGGTTGCTATATTTAGCACGAAGTGTCATCTCACACCTACTCATTTGCAGTGGAGCTGGCCAGTAGGATATTTGCTTGAATAGTTTCATTTGCAGTAGATTCATACATTAAACATATAGATTTTTTTTTCATTCTTCGCAAACAAAGTTAGCAGTATTATCTCAAATATGAGATTTATTAAATACAACATTATTTCCTGTGAGAGGAAGTCCCAATCGACTGAGAGAACTGAGCAGAAATGCACCCAGATGGGAGGGAATAGAAAAACATGTCCATGAGAGGAAAAGAAGGGTGTGGTCCCGTCCTGTTTTGGGTGCCAATCTTCACTGGAGCTGGCCCCCTCAATTAGACAGTAGATTGTGGTCCAGACAGTCCATTACAAAGCAAGAGGTTTTGTTGTATCCTGAGTGCGTAGTTTCAAAATGCAATAAGGACTGAAGACAACGGTATAATTCTTTACACCTTGCTAGATAGGATTACAAACCAAGTGACACAGTGGAGGTGTTCAGACCCCTATACCTTTAAGCAGTTTTGATAAAACCAGAAAGATGAAGAGCCTTTGAGGCCTCAGTAGAGGTTATTGGTGAGCTGCACTGGCTGACAGGCACAAAGTTTCGTGACACTTTGAAGGGGGACTATTCAAGAGACAAACGATTGTGGCTCGGGCAGAAGTCTCGAAAGGAGATCTGACTTTATGTCTTTCAAAGCAAGAATAACAACTCCACATTAATATGAAAAAATAAGATCTACCCCTTACAGCAGAAAAGACCACTGGTTCTAACGGGTCATACGGTTTACCGTAAAAACTTTTTTTTTTTTTATCCTCCTTGGTCACCTGAAGTCCATTTTCCGTTTGAGTTGTCAATCTTACTGCCAGGTTAGGTTTATATAGAACTTGTACCTTAGACTGTGTCAACCTGTGGAACGCACTTCTGACACCATATATGTATGCCAACGTAAAACATTTTAGCGCTTAAAAAATGGCCAAAACCGACATAAGATCATTCTACAAACCAATCTACAGTAACCCATCGCAGGCGAAAACTCTAAAATAAAGTTCACACGGCCTTGAAGCAGGTGTCCGGTATTTCTTGTTACCATCATAAAACATTTCCCATGGCTCATTTGAAATCCTGGCGGTGGCTTTCAGATGACTGAAAAGGTGACACCATGGAGGTCTAACACAGGTCTGTGACTGTTTGGTAACGGCCGACTCTGCTAAATGGAGCTGAAGAGGCACCAGTCCATTGCCTTCCAATGAAAAATGCAATGGTAAACGTTGCATTGGTTTAATGGGACAGGTCAAATGGCAAATCTGGCTTTTTTGGCATTCCTATTAGTCTCTACCAGCATTTTAGAATCAGAGAAGAAAACCATCTCTTGAAAGTTTAACCTACAACACTATAGCTCAATGATAATCATACACATCAAACATTGATTCAGAGAGCATTGTTGTCATGCATAGGGGAGAAAAAGAGAAAAAAAAACCTTCCCATGCAGGCTTTAGCATTCAGTCAACAGAAAATTATTTGAAGACACTGCCCACAGACCATAATAAAATCTCTCGCTGTGCTCACATATACACACACACATACAGACAAATATATTGGCACCCTTGAACGATTCACTATTTTCTTATCAAATAAGTTCACACCTATATTTGTTTGATTTACATCTGCACAGGACCAAGACATGTTTTTATCAAAACTGACATTTTGATTTTAAAGTCATTATTGGAATTCTAATAAATTTGGTTGGAGGCAAGTGATGTGCAATTTTTCCTCACTTGTCATAACTTGCAAGTGCCTACAGGGTAAAAAAAAAAGGAAGCCACCCAACCAGTTTTGAAAATAAGAAATATTAAAGGGAAAGGGGGATACCTTGTCAGTTGTACAACTGAGATGTGTGTCCCCCATTTAACCCAACCACTCTGAATCAGAGGTGTGGAGGGGGGAATGACAGACTTTTACCTTGTCAGCTCGGGGATTCGATCCAGCAACCTTTCAGTTACTGGCCTCAAAGCTTTAACCACTACTACAATCTGTTCCACTGTAAAGTGCAAAGGTGCCTACATATTTGGCCACAACTGTACATATTTTGTACTAGGCATTAGTGGAGTTTAAATTATTTTTTTAAACAAATGAATTCATAATGTAATTATGACTGTTCATAATTGTATTAAGTACTGTTCAGATTAAGGAAAGATCATAAGAGACAATGGGACTTTAGAAGTGGATAGTCTGAGGTGTATGTACCGATGTATGAAAGAATAGAAGTTGGTGATCTGATTTATACGATCGATGTGGTTGTACTGACTGAATATTGAGAATGGGCAATTTCAGATTTCCCTTCTACTTCCTAATCCAATCAGGCGTGGGAAAACAAAAGACAACTAAAGGCAGAATATGACAAATTGCTTTCAAAACAACTAGTGTCCATTTCTACAAGCCAAACTCCCAACACTAGCATTGTTTACTTACAACAGTTGAAAAATAAAAACAAATAATTAAATCAAAAGGCACTTATGATTGCAGGGGAAGGAAAAAGAACCAATCAAAACAGTCATTAGCTATCCCCTGCCTTTGTATCATAAGTGCTTCCTGATATCAAGCCTTTCCCCCTCTCCAACATCTCGCTTGTGCCAAAACCATCCTGAAAAATATAAGTAGTGTGGCGCCATCAGGTGGCTAAGGCTGGGAGCTGCCCTGGCTATCTGGGTCTGTGCCTGAGGAGCTGGTGTCCGAGTCAGAGTGCTCATCGTTGTCCTCCGGTGGGCACTTCTCCCGTATGCGCCTCTGGGTGGCACTCAAGCGTGCCAGTAGGCCCTGGTAATCGAAGCGACCCCTCTTCTCTCCATAAGGGTCCTGGACGTATGTAAGGAGAGAAAGAATGTGGGATTTGCAGCTCATATTTCAACATCTCATATGTTCCACTGTGGTGGAGGTTTAAACATGTGGGAGAAGTATATACTGTGTTGTTTAAATTTATTTTGTATAAGTGTACAAATAATTTATTTATACATGTGTAGAGAGAACCGTCTGTAAATAAACCGGGACAAATTACTTTGGCAATGAAGAGCCAAATGAACTTGTGGTATGCAGTCATGTATCAAAATAATTGACCAAGAAAAATATTAATATATGGTTTGTGTTTCATAAATTTCTTTCAAATCAAATTTTAATTTGCCACATGCGCCAATTACAACAGGTACCAATGAAACGCTTAATTTCAAGCCCTTAACCAACAATACAGTTAAGAAAATAGTTAAGAGAAAAAAGAAAAGCAAACGAAAGTAACAATAAAATAATGAGGCTGTATACAGTGGGCACCCGTACAGATTTGTCGAGGTAATTTGTACATGTACATAGGGGTAAAGTGACTATGCGTAGATAATAAACCGTGAGTAATATAAGTGTTACTCAGGAAACTAAAAAGATTTGGCATAGGTCCTGAGATCCTCAAAAGGTTCTTCAGCTGCAACATCAAGAGCACTGGTTGCATCACTGCCTGGTACGGGAAGCAGGGCGCTGGAGGGCAGTGCGTACGGCCCAGTAAATCACTGGGGCTAAGCTGCCTGCCATCCAGGGTCTCTATACCAGGCGGTGTCAGAGGAAGGCCCAAAAAAAATGTCAAAGACCCCAACCACCCCAGTCATTGACTGTCTCTCTACTACTACATGGCAAATGGTACCAGAGTGCCAAGTCTAGGACAAAAAGGCTTCTCAACAGCTTTTACCCCCAAGCCATAAGATTCCTGAACAGGTAATCAAATGGCTACTCGGACTATTTGCATTGTGCACCCCCTCAAACCCTCTTATGCTGCCACTACTCTGTTTATCATATATGCATGGACACTAACCACATCTACATGTACATACTACCTCAATCAGCCTGACTAACCGGTGTCTGTATGTAGCCTAGCTACTTTTATAGTCTCGCTACTGTTTTTCACTGGTTTTAATTCTTTACTTACCCATTGTTCACCTAATACATTTTTTTTGCACTATTGGTTAGAGCCTGTAAGTAAGCATTTCACTAAGGTTCACCTGTTGTATTCGGTGCACATGACAAATAAAGTCCGGTTGGCCATTTGATTAATTGTTCAGCAGGCTTATGGCTTGGGGGAGTAGAAGCTGTTAATAAGCCTTTTGAACCTAGACTAGGAGCTCCGCTATTGCTTGCCGTGCGGTAGCAGAGAAAACAGTCTATGACTTGGGTGACTGGAGTCTTTGACAATTATTTTTGGCTTTCCTCTGTACACCACCTATATATTATATATTGGTCCTGGATGGCAGGAAGCTTGGCCCCAGTGATGTACTGGGCTGTACGCACTACCCTCTGTAGCACCTTACATGCTGACCAGAACGGACACGTCACATGCGTGAGCGTTGCAAAATAAAATGCAGAAATTAATGTTATTAAATTATTGCACCCACACTGCTTGCGTGCGCCGACGAGCATCTGCGTTGCCAAGGGCTAAAATAGAAGTCGTTCCTATTTTTGACGTAGATCGCACTGCAAGTCCTGCCTCTCCCATCTCCTCATTGGTTTATAGAAGCAGGTACCCACGTGCCATCTCCTCATTGGTTATACCCACGTGGGTGATTAAAATAAACTTTTGCCGGTCGTGGTGGTAATACTATGAAAGTTCAGGTGCCAATCACCATATAAGTTCAAAGATGAAAAAGCCTGGAAGGAGGAGAGATGACTAGAAACGATTTGGTTGACCGTTTATGTGTGGATTAATTGTCAGAGTAGAGGACCTTGTGCATGTCAGGTAAAATAACTCAATGTTTATATCCCAGGACAAATGAGCTAGTAACAGCAAGCTAGCTAACTAGGACAAATCAGCTAGCATGTAAAAGCTAGCAAGCTAAATTGCCATACATGTTTAATGCTTTTCGACCTGTCCCCAAATCAATGTAATTGGTTCAGAGTTTGTTTTGATATTTTAACCTGCGTGTCGTGATCGCGTTTGGTGCGGGGGGACAAAATAAATTGATGCACGATGGAGCACGCGTACAGTCGGCTGCAGAGCAGTTGCCATACCAGGCAGTGATGCAACCGGTCAGGAAGCTCTCAATGGTGCAACTTGAAACTCTCAACCCACTCTACTACAGCCTCGTCAATGTGAATTCGGCCCTCCTCATCTTGTAGTCCACGATCACCTCCTTTTTCTTGCTCACGTTGAGGGAGAGGTTGTTGTCCTGGCACCACACTGCCAGGTCTCTGACGACCTTCCTAAAGGCTGTCTCATCATTGTCGGTGATCAGGCCTACCACCGTTGTGTTGTCAGAAAACTTAATGGTGTTGTGCTTGGCCAAGCAGTCGTGGCTGAACAGGGAGTACAGGAGGGGACTGAGCACGCACCCCTGAGGGGCCACCATGTTGAGGATCAGCGTGGCAGATGTGTTGTTGCTTACACTTACCACCTGTGGGCAGCCCATCAGGAAATCCAGGATCCAATTGCAGAGGGCGGTGTTAGGTTCCAGGGTCCTTAGCTTAGTGATGAGCTTTGTGGGCACTATGGTGTATAACACTAAGCTGTAGTCAATGAACAGCATTCTCACCTAGGTGTTCCTTTTGTCCAGGTGGAAAAGGGCAGTGTGGAGTGCGATTGAGACATCTGAAAAATTCACAAGAGGCGCATTGTACCTCACCGGAGAAAGCATCTGAGCGAGCAAAACAGCACCCCTCTGTCTCTGTATGCTGTCTGGTCCAAAAAAGTATGACATTGTTGCAGTCCGTAGCATTGAATGCAAGGGAAGCCAGTGAGCATTTGGCCTCCCTTGATAAAAATAATAAATAAAATAAAAAGAATAAAATAGCCAATCAGCATTAAGCTAAATTGAGCGAGCTCAATTGTGAATGGTCCTGGCAGACCAACAAAAACGTGTCAATGGAAGCCAGTTTGCATTTTGCAGAACTTCTATCAAATCCCATCAAGAGCATACATCACTGACAGAAACAACATAAATTGCATTTATTGTGCTCCTCCGGTGGCTAGCTAGCAAAAATCGTGTCTTTCCTAAATTAGCCATGGATGGAGATAGGGATTTGGACTTGTGGTTTTACTGAATTCTCCATACTGGCCAATGATTATAACAGTGATTCTAATCCAACCATTAATTAACCATATATTGTTGTGCCCCTGGCCTGAGAGTTCAATAAGTAGAAGGCTAATGTTAACTAACGTTGCCTACGAAAGGAAGTTAAGCTAGCGAGCAAGCAAGCATTTTAGCCAGGTAGTCTAGGACAACAAAAAATAAAAGTGTGTACTGTATGACAGAGTGATCATCAACATGAGAGAGGATGGCATTGAAGGGTGAGTCAATGTTTTTTTTTTCTACTTGCACGTACACAAATCAGAACCATGGACAGCCACATGATTTTATATTGTTTTTGGTATCTTTTAATTGTCACCGTATTAGACTAAGCATGGGTGATTTGATGATGTTGAAATGGTGTTTCTAAATCAATAGTTGTTTAGTAGTCCAAAAATGTTGGAAACATTAACTTGCTTGACCATGTAACTGTTACACACACTGCTACTGCTCGTGGATATCATTATGTTTCTGCCTTCATTATGAAGGAAGGAGGTAGTTTCATGTTCAAATAATCAAAGCTCGATGATTAATTCATTATTTGAGTCAGCTGTGTAGTGCTAGGGCAATAATCAAAAAACGTGCACCCCTAGGGGTCCCGAGGACCTAGCTTGGGACCCCTGCTCTAACCCCAGGGAAGGTGCAGTGCATTAGTCATCAGGATGTGTGATGCATTATTGCCCGTGTGTTCTGCTTCTCCAAGGTGCATAGAAGAAACATGTACACACACACAGAGACAGAGAGACACACAGAGAGAATGTGGTCTCTGGCAATACCTGCATGTTCTGTCCCTGTTGGTGTAGTCTCTCTTTGCAGACCCCCTCGTAGAAGTCATAGTACTCCAGGAATGATTTCTCCACCACACTCCTGCAACACAGGAACATTCATGAGGTTAATTAACCACGAACAAGTGCTAAAACGACTACAAATTAAAATTACTCACCATTGAAAGCGGTGTTTGTTCTAAAAATGCATTGTGGGTCAGTGGCTTTGAACATGTCTCTTGTAATCCAATCTGTTAAGAAGGTTCAACAATATGCCTCATGTACAATAAGGAGATTAGATGTGGCCTGTAGCCTTCATTTGGAGTTCAGGCATATACAGTCCCGTCAGAAAGTATTCACACCTCTTGACTTTTCCCACATTTTGTTGTGTTACAAAGTGGGATCGAAATGGATTACATTTTCATTTTTTGAGCACGATCTACACAAAATTCGAAATATTAAAGGAAAATAAAACTATTTTTTTATTAGATAAGTATTCAATCCCCCGAGTCAACACGTTCGTCACCTTTGGCAGCGATTATTGCTGTGAGTGTCTGGGTAAGTCGAAGAGCTTGGAAAACCTGGATTGTACAATATTTCCCATTATTCTTTTTTTAAATTCTTCAAGCTCTGTCAAGTTAGACAGCAATTTTCAAGTCTTGCCATAGATTCTCTAGACAATTTAGTCAAAACTGCAACTAGGCCACTCAGGAACACACAATGTAATCTTGGTAAGTAACTCGTGTACATTTGGCCTGGCATTTTAGGTTATTATCCTGCAGAAAGGTCTATTTGTCTCCCAGTGTCTGTTGGAAAGGAGAATTAACAAGGTTTTCCCTCTAGGATTTCACCTGCGTTTAGCTTTATTAGCCCCCCCCCCAAAAAAAAGCCTAGTCCCTGCAGATAAGCATACGCATAACATGATGCAGCCACCACCATGCTTGAAAATATGGAGTGGTACTCAGTGATGTGTTGTGTTGGATTTTCCCCAAACAATGCTTTGTATGCAGTATTACTTTAGTGCCTTATGCAAACAGGACGCATGTTTGGGAATATTTTTATGATGTACAGGCTTGCTTCTTCTCATTCAGGTTAGCATTGTGGAGTAACGGCAATGTTGTTGATTCATCCTCAGTTTTTTCATATCACAGCCATTTAACGCCAACTGCTTTAAAATCACCATTGGCCTCATGGTGATGAACTCCCTAAGGGGTTTCCTTCCTCTCAGTCAACCGAGCTAGTACGCCTGTATCATTGTAGTGACTGGGTGTATCGATACACCATCCAAAGTGTCATTAATAACTACACCATTCAAAAGGTATATTCAATGTCTGCTTTTTTAAATGATTTATACACACCTACCAATAGCGTAAAAATGGGGGGTGGGGGGAACAATGCAAATAGTCCGGGTAGCCATTTGATTAGCTGTTCAGGAGTCTTATGGCTTGGGGGGGGGGGCTGTTAGATGTGGCACTCCAGTACAGCTGGTTGTCATGACATTGGCCTGGGGGTAGGTTTATGACAGTCATAAATACCTCTTCCCCCCTTTTTCCTCTCCCTACCCTACTGATGTTACATTTGAAAACCCCTGGGTTAACAGAGATTCTGGGAACATCAGAAGGTGGGGGGGGGGGGGAAAATGAACTATATTCTGGTAATCCGACCAATGGTACTTAATGAATATGTCAGTTCGGATGTCATCTGAGAGATTCACCCATTTCTTTATTTATTTCACCTTTATTTAACCTGGTAGGCTCGTTGAGAACAAGTTCTCATTTACAATTGCGACCCGGCCAAGATAAAGCAAAGCAGTTCGACACGAACAACAGAGTTACACATGGAGTAAAACAAACATACAGTCAATAATACAGTAGAAGAATGGGTCTATATACAATGTGAGCAAATGAGGTGAGATAAGGGAGGTAAAGGCAAAAAGAGGCCATGGTGGAGAAGTAAACACAATATAGCAAGTAAGTAACACAATCAATGATAAGATGACAAACTCTACAGTGGAAAGTCTACACAATTATCGGATTCACATGGTATTGTTGTTCAATTTAAATGTTTGAACATGAAATTATTTGTGATGGGAGAAATGTGATTTTAGCTTCTAAAATGTGTTTTCATAAGGTTAGGGCTCTGCTTAATCAGTGGCACGCCCCTGTGAAGGGACATGGGCTATAAAACTTTTCAAACACGGCCTCCTCTCCCTTCCTATATAAAGCCTTGACGACAATATAACCTCCTGTTCCGAGGATGTGAGGACGACGGTCTGATGTCTGAATGGTTCAGATAATAACTACAGAACGAAGCCAACATCAGCATGAGCATTGGTTGCGATTGGTATAAACTTTGAACTCTTATTCACTACAGAAGAGATACCTCCTAGCCGTTGAGTTAGAAACAGCCACTGCAAACGAGGGTTAGGAAGGAACAGGGAGAAACAGCCACTGCAAACGAGGGTTAGGAAGGAACAGGGAGTATCCAGTCTCACACAACGACGTTACTACAACGTATCCAATTGACCACCAGAGACATTTTTCAAAGGACTCGGATTGGCAACACGACCTTCCAACTACCACCAACCTACTGAAGCACAGCTCAGAGTAAATATTTATTGCATTTTCCTTTTCCAAATGGGCGGTAATTTAGAATGCATAAGATACTGTATTTACGATAGCACAGCTTCGCCCTTTGTTCCTCAGTCTTCATGCTCTTTCACTCAAACCCAGACCCTTTTCTTTTGTGTAACAAGCTGTCATCTGTTCCGCCCACTAGGGATGTTTTACTTCATGACGTAATGAAGTTATAATTCTGTGTGATTAGTTAGGTATTTAGTAAATAAATAATTAAACCCAATTTTGTATTGCTGATTCAACTTGTTGGCCAGGGTTCGTGAAGATTACCAAGAATTTACAACTTTTAGATGAGACCGAATTAAGGTGACGATTAATATTGACTGCTATTGATGTAAAATATTACTAGGTCCTTAAGAGTTTATTCGGAAGATAACAGCTCTATAAATACTCTTTCGCGGTGCCCAGACTCATTAATTACATTTACATGATTAGCTCAATCAGGTGATATTAATTATGAAGAAATTATTTTATAGAATAGCATGTCATATCACTTCATCCGGCATAGCCAAAGATAGCAGAGAGAAGTCTATGACTAGGGTGGCTGGAGTTTGACAATTTCTAGGGCCTTCCACCAACACCGCCTGGTATAGAGGTCCTGAATGGCAGGGGGCGTGGCCCTTGTGATGTACTGGGCCGTAAACACTACCCTCTGTAGTGCCTTGTGGTGGGGGGCCGAGAAGTTGCCATACCAGGCAGTAATGTAACCAGGCAGGATGCTCTCGATGGTGCAGCTGTCGAACATTTTGAAGATCTGAGGACCCATGGCAAATCTCCTGAGGGGGAAGAGGCACTGTGGTGCCCTCTTCACGACTGTCTTTGGACAGTGTGTTTGGACCATGATAGTTTGTTTGATGTGGACACCAAGGATCTTGAAGCTCTCAACCTGCTCCACCACAGCCCTGTCGATGAGAATGGGGGTATGCAAATTGGAGTGTGTCTAGGGTTTCTGGGATAAAGGTGTTGTGAGCCATGACCAGCGTTTCAAAGTCCTTCATGGCTACAGACGTTGAGTGCTATGGGTCGGGAGTCATTTAGGCAGGTTACCTTGGCGTCCCTGGGCACAGGGTCTTGAAACATGTTATTACAGACATGGTCAGGGACAGGTTGAAAATGTCAATGAAGACGCATGTCAGTTGATCAGCGCATGCTCAGAGTACAAGTCCTTGTAATCCATCTGGGCCTGCGTCCTTGTGAATTTTGACCTGTTTAAAGGTCTTACATCTGCTACGGAGATCATGATCACACAGTCATCCGGAACAGCTGATGCTCTCATACATGCTTCAGTGTTGCTTGCCTCAAAGCAAATATAAAAGTTATTCAGCTCGTCTGGTAGGCTCGTGTCACTGGGCAGCTTGCGGCTGTGCTTCCCTTAGTAGTCCGTAATAGTTTGCAAGCCCTGCCACATCAGACGAGCATCAGAGCCGGTGAAGTACGATTCAATCTTAGTCCTGTATTGCCTGTTTGATGGTTCATCGGAGGGCATAGCAGGATTTCTTATAAGTGTCCAGGTTAGAGGCCCGCTCCTTGAAAGTGGCAGCTCTACCCTTTAGCTCTGTGAGGATGTTGTCTGTAATCCATGGCTTCTGGTTGGGGTATGCATGTTCGGTCACTGTGGGGATGACGTCATCGATTAACTTATTGATGAAACCAGTAACTGGTGTGGTGTACTCTTCAATGCCATCAGACGAATCCAGGAAAATATTCCAGTCTGTGCTAGCAAAACAGTCCTGTAGCTTAGCATCTGTGTCATAAATCATGTTAAAACAATTATTGCACACAGGTGAGTCCATTCAACTTATTATCTGACTTGTTAAGCGAATTCTTACTCCTTCAGTTATTTAGGCTTACCATAACAAAAGGGGTTGAATACTTAGACTCAAGACTCAAAACATTAATTTCTAAAAACATAATTGCACTTTGACATTAAGGGGTTTTGTGTGTAGATCAGTGACAAAATGACAATGTAATCCATTTGAAACTCCGGCTGTAACAAAATGTGGAAAAAGTCAAGGTGTGTGAATACTTTCTGAAGCCATTGTAGCAGGATCTAGACAATAAATGCCGTGGAACATTGACTCATCTCGACATCAGTCCACTTTTGAGTTTTCAAAAGATCCTCAAACTTTTATTTTGGAGTGAACAATCCATGACGAACTCACCACAGGGCTTCTGGACAGGGCACCTTCCCATCCAGCATGTCACATACAGCCACGCGCATGGTCTCATGGCGGATGCACTCATTGTAGTTCTTGCTGTCCCCCGGGTGTCTCTCCTGGCAAAGGGAGTGTCAGAGGGAGCAGGTGTAAAGGGGACAATTCTCAAGACACAAAAAGTGACACATTCCACACTGGTATGGTCAGTCTGTAGCTGTTGACCGAAAAAACGCTTTTCACACATACACGTTTACACAAACTTCTACAAATGGGGAAGAAATGGCAAACGGACTAAATAGACAAATAGAACACCGGCTGAAGACTTCTGTAAGTCAGACAGTTATAGTGTTCGCCACAACGTCACAATATCATATGCCTTTTGTTTTTTTAAACAGTAGCTTTGTTGATCAAAATGGGTGAATTTCTTCAGTGAACCACATTCCCCATAAGGCTGTAGGATTTAAACTGCATTCTGGGGATTGTAGTTTGGCTTGCCAGCTAAATTAGAGGCCAACTTACCAGTGGGCTATAGGCTTACCTGTTCAAAGCCTGGCTCATTGTGGTAAGGGTTCTCAGTCATCAGAGACTGGATGGAGATCAGAACTGAGGAGATGCTTTGGGCCGGGCTCCATGCTGGCCCTGTCCAAGTCCTACAAAACAACCCAGAACAAAGAGAAGTTTAAAGCACAAAAGATTCACGTCAGGAGCCCGCGCACTAAGCAAAATATTAAGTTTAAGTTGTATATGAACTACGGGGCTTCAACCAAAAAGTTACTGTAGACTGAATAGTAGCTCAATTGTATTCTTCGGAGTGCAAGCTTTTGAACTCCCTGTAGGTTCTCGAGACTGACCAACACCACTATAAAGAGAACAAGAGGAAGTACTTCAAAGCTGAGTCAAGGAGCCATAGGTGCAAAATAGCATTACGATACATGGGCACGTTATTCCAAGAAAAATACAAATGTATTCTATTTAAAGCAGGAGAATGATGGAATCACATCCTCTGGGCCAAAGTCACCCACACATCAACAGTGAGGGGGAGATCTGGACCAAGTCTGGTAGGAAGTGCTGACATGCAAGAAATGATCTGCGTCTCTACACAGAGAGCTGCCATAAATAAGCATGTTCGGCCAAAGAATGGCTGCTACCTGAACCTACCCCTTACAGTTGTGGTCAGACCAGGTCAGGCATTAATAATACAGACTGACTTGCAACTATTGGGCACAACTGTGTGCTGTTTTTCCATGCTCTTGTGTGTAATTAGGTGGAATCATGATATTGATTGCAGGTCTCATCACACAGTGTCCCAAGTATATCATTTGTAAGAGATGCTATTCTACGGGCCTGGGTTTAATAGGTAGACTTATGAATGCCTTGTCCCATTTCGACCCCTAGTCACCCCATCCCCTATTTAGAAAGGGAACTGGGCATAGAAGTATGGGTTGCTCAGGTGCAGCAGGTTTCCCCTGAGCTGCAGGACCCTGGCTTACCCGAGGATGCTGAGGCATACTTTGCCGTTACGGTAAAAGTTGGGGTTGAAGCGCACAGTGTTTTGGCCAGTGGTGATGAGCTTGACCCGTGGGGGGTGGATGGGGTAGTCCGGGGGGCAGCGGAACAGAAAGAGGAAGAAGCCTCCTTCGTAGGGCGTGTCGAAGGGTCCTGTGATGAGGGCATGGATCTGAGGAGGGAAGACTAGAGTCAGGACTAATATATAGGGAGGGTGTCGATGCGTTGAATATCTCCATAATTCGCATGGTTGCCATAATCCTCATAATAGTTGTGCAGAAGATAAATTCCAAGATGGCTGTTGTTCCTCTTGCCACAGGAACAGTTCTTCAAGGCTGTATTTTTTTTGTTTAGTAAGTCCAATTTCATTTTTCTTTTGACTTAGTACAAACATTGAGTATGTGGGTTATAAGTTGGAAGACAAACAAGGGTAAATTACCTGATAAATACTTAAGTAAATTGTGGCCTGACTAAATTATGTTAACTTTCTTTCAAGAAGGATCCTCCCAACCACAACTTGAGCCAGGGATAGGAGTTGTTGGGGGAAGGCAACTGGCTAGCTCAATGTACAACAGTAAGGTGGTCTGGACAGACCCCGTGGACCTAGGTTCTGGAAGTCTGTGAGCTTTACCTTAGTCATGTCGTGAGGGTCAGGAACTACAAACATACCCGGGGGAGGCTCCTTGTAGATGGACATTATATCCCTGAGGAAAGAGTAAGAAGAGAAACTTAAGAAAATATGCAAATACACAAGGATAGTAGCCTGATCCCAGATCTGTTTGTGCTCTTGGCATAACATTTTTTTTTTATGTAACCATTTAACTAGACAAGTCAGTTAAGAACAAATAAGTAATTTAAGGCAAGTCAGTTAAGAACAAATTGTTATTTTCAATAACGGCCTAGGAACTGCCTCGTTCAGGGGCAGAACGACATACTAGTCCAACGCTCTAACCACTAGGCTACCTGCCGCCCATGAAAGCACAAGCAGATTGGCACTCGGGGCACCTTTTATGTCAACAATGTAATGTTGACAACATTGTGTTCTTATGTTTCATAAGGTCATTATATTAATTACTGAGTCAAATCGTACGCAAATGGATTTACACATTATGATATCAGTAACTCTGACCAATTAATACAAACTATTGGCCTAACTAGTAGCCTAAGTAGCCATTTTCTTAGGCCACATTTTCCTACAGGATTTACCCCCGTGTTTCACCAAAAAGGCTCAAAATGTTATTTTTCCATCTATGTGGGCCAGCCAGCACCAGTGTCTCACTGGGTCATAGCTCTGATGGACTCGCTCTCGCTTCGAAACAAAGGCAGGCCTCTGTTACTTTTCAGCTGGAATTTACACCTCACAAAAGCAATAGTTTTGATTATCCAGAGGTTGTTGACTCTGCTCTTCACAAATCCGGTCAGTCCTAGCTCTCCAACTCTAGGCGGCATGCTGCCTTCACCCTAATTTTCAGCTATTAGCTTCGCCCAAAACGACATATTTTGAACTACAACCCTGACGCTGTTTTAAAGTTTAGAAACGTCATTAATCAACGTTTGAGACGGGGCGGTATGTTTCGAAAGCCCTATCTTTCACCAACGGGAAATAATCCTTAAAAATAAAAAATCCATACAGTTATGGGTGGCTCCAACCAACGAAACTACACTTCTGCTACACTTTCCGAGTTATGCTTAGACACAGGTGTTCGGAACATGCTAGATTAAACAATCACTGTAACATGGAGATATGGACGTGTGGGAACACTAACCCTATGAAGGTGTATCAATCTTTTTTTTTTTTTTTGAAAATTATTCCCTCCTGATATGAAAGGTGTTTCCAAAACCGTACTGCAAGCGACGAGTGTTAACGTTCAGATTGAGTGTCAGGGCTCTTAAACTCCAATACAGAAGACGCCTTTCGTCCAATGACTCATGTGTATGGTCAAGGAATTGAGAGTCACGATCAAGGACTCCGTCTAGCTATATATAAACACAGTAGTACAACACTGGTGTTTGTAGAAAAGTCGCGTTTATATTCACAGAAATACACGTGTGGTGTGGTTCTTTCGTTTTCAGACAGCATTGAAGTTGGAACCACATCCCATATGTTGTAACAGGCAAGCCCACCAGTGTATATCTGCATACTCAAATTATCACCTTTTGATTCGGAGAATGCATTGCTGGGACGTCTTCTCGTTGTCCCAGTCGGCACTTAGTGTTGGGTCCCAGGACGTTGCGTGAATATGGGACAAGAGGCCCGCTCCGGCCACCCCCAAACCGATACCGCCCGGCAGAGCATTGGTGGCCGAGTAGGTGGGTATTGGAATGGCAGAGCACACTACCGCGCTAAGAGTACCTGCACCTCCAAACCCGCTCCCAGTCCCCATGGCTGAGGTAGTTGCAGCTCCAGGGGCCATGACGGCAAGGCCAGTCTCCGCAGCCTCTGCTGGGGATGGCGAGGCCGGGTTAGCTCCACTCGTCGAGTGGCCCGGCAGAGAATTACCCAAACTCGGTAACAGCGGAGCTCCATTTCCCTGACTACCAACACCTAACCCAATTTCACCATTAGCAACCTCTCCTACGCTATCCGCCATTGTAAATTAGCACGTGTTCTGGTTATAGCTAGCTTCAGTTATCGATACAATTGTTTCTTGTTTTGAGTACGTCCTTACGCAGTCAGTAAATGAGGAAGAGCAAGGAAAGCCGAAGATGACAAAAAGCGCTCCCACGGCATTGTATGCCTTTCTTCTCACCTCCAAAAGTAGCTAATCGTGTTTAGCTATGTCTTAAGAACCTACAAACTGTCCGTCGAAAAGTTCATGCTATAATATATTACCCGTCACATTCTCAGTTTTACCAGTCACCGACGCAGTTTGCGGTTTCAGCCTGTTTATCGCTTAGCTTTTTTCTTCGGTTTTCAATAACCATTTCCTCTCCACAGCACAGAATGCATTTACTGCCACCTGGCGGCGATCTTCAGCATTGCAGTTCCACTCTGCGTCCACACCCGATTAGAGAACATTCACCCCATTAAAAAAGGTGGAAATCTGTAAGTAGCCACATATACATTAAATGGTCACAATACATTAGATGGCTACATATGGTTGTGTGTGTAACCTTTCCTTTAACTAGCCAAGTCAGTAAAGAATAAATTCTTATTTACAATGACTGCATACCCTGGCCAAACCCGGACGACGCTGGGTCAATTGTGCACCGCCTTATGGGACTCCGAATCACAGCCGGATGAGATAGCTTTAAAATCGAACCAGGGACTGTAGTGACGCCTCTTGCACTGAGAAGCAGTGCCTTAGAACGCAGTTTCCAGTGTGCTCAGAGTGTTGTTACATTTGTATGAGGGGTGCGCACCACGAGCAGTCATTTGTATTATTTTACTTTGTCTGTAAAAACCATCAGCACAGGCAAGTCTGATTAGGTTAAGTCAGGAACATTTCTTAATATGTCTGGGCTAAGCTATAGAACAGCGGCCGCCATAGAAACAAACGGAACATTACTTTGTCTGTGGTTGCGCCTTTAAAATGCATAAAACCACTCTGTAGCCCAAACCGTTCAAAACTGAAGACCTACATTAACGGAGCTAAACATTTAAATAAGTCTGGCCCAGATTGGTGAGATGCACTTAAAAGGGCAACACACAAATGAACCATGAGTAAGGAACTATGAAAATATTTGTAATAAACCCTTAATCTATAAACAAATGTTTGTCACAGAAAATCGATAATTGCAGTATGAATCCGATGAGGGAGGTCATTACCACTAAAAACATTTACAGGGACATTTAAGTGCGTAACAATTTTATAGCCAGTCAAATTGTGCCACAGTTCAAAATAAATTGGGAACTGACCTAGCGAATAAAACTACTCCCCTCCGTATTTATGTTGACCGTGAAGCTACAACTTTGAATTTGGCGCTATACTCCAGCATTCTGGATTTGAGCTCAAATGTTTACAGGCAACAGTACATGACGTCACATTTTGAGGGCATTTCCATACATATGTTTTACCGTTAGAATATGAAAGCACTTTTCTATGACCGACTGACCAGATGAAACCTCTCCCGATGTCCTGTTAAATCCACTTTAGTGTAGATAAAAGGTGACAAGTTAAAATAGACGAAAGCCTGAAGACCGTGCCATTGAGGATAAATGGGCAAGACAAAATATTTAAGTGCCTTTGAACGGGGTATGGTAGGTGCCAGGCGCACCGGTTTGAGTGTGTTTGCGACATTAGAGTTTTTCCACTCAGTTTCCCCATGTGTATCAAGAATGGTCCACCACCACCACCCAAAGATCATCCAGCCAACTGTGGGAAGCATTGGCGTCAACATTGGCCAAAACACTTGACACCTAGTCGACGTCCTGACAAATTCAGGCCGTCCTGCGGGTAAAACTCATTAGGAAGGTGTTCTGAATGTTCTTTACACTGTATAAACTAACAGGGATGGACAACTTCAATTGGGGCGGGGGCCACAAACTGAACTCAATCACGAGGGGCCGCAATGATTCATGGGTCTGACAGCGCAGACAAAAAAAAGTTCCTAAAATTATACACATTGCCATAGGGTGGAGGCAAATGCTTAAAGTTACTCAGCCAAAAAAATTAAAATAATCATTTTTAAAAAAATCCATCTCAGGACCATCTTTCAAAATTTGTAAAAATCCAAACTTCAGATCTTCATTGTAAAGGATTTAAACAATTTCCCACACTTGTTCAATGAACCATAAACAATTAATTAACCTTCACCTGTGAAACAGCTGTTAAGACACAGCTTAGACAGTAGGCAATTAAGGTCAGTTCTGAAAACCTAGGACACTAGAGGCCTTTCTACGGCCTGAGAAACACCAAAAGAATGATGCCCAGGGTCCCTGCGTGAATGTGCCTTAGGCATGTTGCAAGGAGGCATGCAGATGTGGCCAGGGCAATAAATTGCAACGTCCGTACTGAGATGCCTAAGGCAGCGCTACAGGACTGACAGCTGATCATCTTCGCAGTGGCAGACCACGTGTAACACATGCACAGGATCGGTACAGCCGAACATCACACCTGCGGGGCAGGCTGGCAAAAACTGCAGAGTTAAACCAGGAACGCACAATCCCTCCATCACAGTGCTGACTGTTCGCAATAGGCTGGACGGAGGGCTTGTAGGCCTGTTGTAAGGCAGGTCCTCACAGGCAACAACGGCATCTATGGGTACAAACTCACTGGACGAGACAGGACTGACAAAAGTGCTCTTCACTGACCAGTCGCGGTTGTGGCTCACCGCTGACACAACTGAAGGTCGGATTCGCATTTATCGTCGTAGGAATGAGCGTTACACCAAGGCCTGTACTCTGGAGCTGGATCGATTTGGAGGTGGAGTCCGTCATGGTCTGGGGCAGAGGGTCACAGCATCATCTGACTGCCTGCAGTGACAAGCGCAATCTCAACACTGTGCATTACAGGGTAGACCTCCTCCCTCATGTGGTTCCCTTCCTGCAGGCTCATCCTGACATGACCTTCCAGCATGACAATGCTACCAGCCGTACTGCTCGTTTTGTGCGTGATTTCCTGCAAGCCAGGAATGTCAGTGTTCTGCCATGGCCAGCGAAGAGCCTGGATCTCAAACCCATTGAACACATCTGGGATCTGTTGGATTGGAGGGTGAGGGCTAGGGCCATTCCCCCCTAGAAATGTCCAGGAACTTTCAAGTGTCACGGTGGAGGAGCAGGATAACATCTCACTGCAAGAACTGGCAAATCTGGTGCAGACAATAAGATGCACTGCAGTACTTAATGAAGCTGGTGGCCACACCAGATACTGTTACTTTTGACCTCTTCTTTGATCAGGGACTCATTCCATTTCTGTTAGTCACATGTCTGTGGAACTTGTTCAGTTTGTTTCAGTTTTTGAATCTTATGTTCATACAAATATTTACAGGTTAAGTTTGCTGAAACTTGAACAGTTGACAGAGGACATTTCATTTTTTTGCCGAGTTTGATAACTGATGATCAACTGGGCCCCACCCCAGTCAGCGATGCGAACATGCTTACATAGCTGGTCCCTAGACTAATTTACCAACCTAAAAATGCTTTGCTGACATGGGCTGAATTGAGTCACATCTGATGCACACTTACATTATGAAATTGTACCTTGTGTATTCTATTAATTCTAACTCAGCAAGTTGAGACCCAGACTTAATTGCTAAGAAATTCCACATCCCTGTACTAGTACATTTAGCTTATGTTGCATTCAATGTGATAAGGTAACTAGTACTTTTAGTTTCCCCATCTTTAAGTCAAAACACTGAAAATAAAGACTGACAAGTTTAGTTATCCCAACCATTTATTCAGACAGACCGTCTAAACCAAAGTGAGCTCTTACGTAAAACTTCTGAAAAAAAGAAACCATAAAAGGCAGGATTTGTAGTCGTAGATTTTGTTTGGAATGGCGGTGCCACGGCCTCATGAGCTTCAATTCCCTGGGAGAAAGGTGACGGGGCAGGGATGGGAACAGGGTTTGACTAAATTACATAGCGAAAAGGATGAGGAACGCCACCATGAGACAGAAGAGCCCCATGGCCTCGGACAAAGCAAAGCCCAGGATGGCATAGGAGAAGAGCTGCTGCTTCAGGGAGGGGTTCCTGTCAACAAGAGAACGAGGACTGGAAGTTAAGCTTTGGCTGGACGACAGCACCAGCAGTAAATTGTTAGGTAATTATATGAACAGGCTCACACACTTCCATCAATACTCTTGCAGTAAAACGTTAGCATTTCTCTAACACCCACATAATCACAACTTCTCTTTTTCATCAAGTTTTGCTTCTGAATCTGCTCACTCCCACAAAGGGTTGAATTCCTTTATCAGTTACCTGGCATAGCCGATGATCAAGCTGCCGAACACAGTTCCAATTCCAGCCCCTGATCCAGCCACTCCCACTGTGGCGGCTCCAGCACCGATGAACTTGGCAGCCGTGTCGATGTCTCTGGAGACAGCACTGGTCTGGAACCCCCGGGTTAGAAGAGAGGCCTCACCAACAGGCAATAGGGTCTGGGGAAGACGCAGGGGCAGAGCAGTCAAAATCAGAACATAGAAGCTTGAGAATGACATGGAACCGAGACAACCTGACAGGTGTAAATCGTATAAACACCCATCCCTCAAGTTAAAAAATCTAGGCGCACAGAAATTTAGGAGCACTATGAGTAATCTAAAAACCCTTAATTTCTCTTCGCACACTGGTGCTCCCAAATTTAAATTCCACGTTGCACAGAAAAATATTGAAGGCGGATAAAGTGGTCACACTGGATAGTCCTGAAGGGATCCGTGGAAATGGTCAAAAGGACACATAAGCACGGGCCACGTTAGTATTTCACCAGACAAGGATTCAAAATGGTCTGGTGTTCAGGATAAATACAACTGAAAAGAAAATAAGGGTTACTGAGGTGTTGAAAAACAAACCTTATGAACAAGTGGCCTCATCACAAAAAGGGGCAATTGGCAAAAGGTTTACACAAACCTAAGCACAGAATTGTGAGCAATGTTGGTCACATGGTTTCATTTTGGTTTGAAAAGATGCTCACCTGCTGCTCACTTCTGGCTTCAGGTCTGTTGAAGACTGAGACCGAGACTGGCCGGGCGAGGACTCTGGACCCCCCACGCAGCTGCAAGAGACAACTACACATCAGACTCCTAGACAGAGCTTGTTACAAGCTTCTAAGTCATTACTATCAGACTGCCAAATCTAAATTACCCTGAGGTGAGTTCTGGAGCACGCCAATATTATGACCCTACAGAGTTGCATCTAATAGTCTTAAAGTCTAGGAAGATAGCCATTCTAACAGTCTTGATGCCGCGATCATGATTAGGGTTGCAAAGGGTCAAAAACATTCTGGTAAATTTCCATGGGAAGTTAAGCCCGGGAATTTTGATTAAATTCATCAAAAAAGTTGAGTTAAATAGTAATTCTGTTGTGTGGCAAATTCTGGTTAAACTCCAATTCAATGGAATTGCAACCCTCTGTATGCAGTGTTTTTTCCCCATCACATGTACAGCTGATTCTCAAGATCTTGCCCACTAATGAGATGCTATTGAGCCCACGCAACTACACTGTCTGAGCCAAGGACTACATGCTTACAATACTGGATGGGGTGAATATATTTTATACAATAATGTTTTGTTAACTGGTAAATAGTTGCCTACAGCAAAGTGTTTAAATAATTTCTAACAATTTCTGCCAGTTAGTTTTTTAACTTGCTTGAGCCTGCTAACTGAGTTGTTAATTCACCTGTTTCCATACAGGTTTAATTTTAAAACATCTTACAAAAAGAGTTAAACTGTAAAAAAAAAGTTTAACTCTTTTCTAATCTTTACAGGAAAATGCCACAAGCACTGTGTGGATACATTTTACTACAGTTTATTTAGAAGGAAAAGCAGTGTACATTTGCAAATACTGTGCCAAATCATGTGAAGAAAACAAATGCAGAATCTGGCCAAGTGCATAAAGTTCCCTCAGCGCTCACAACCGCTGACAAGTCCCTCTACTTCTATGCAAGGTGAAAATGATGAATAAACACCTTATCGATCGCAACAGCTCATGGTCCTCCTGGAATCAGAAGTTGTTTGACTCAATGGAGGAACATAGTCAGAAATGCTGGTTAAGGTCTTGCTCGAGCTGTGCACGCTTCACCTCTGACGCTCACAGGCAATGTGTATTGGAAGAGATTTCTGGACGTTCGTCGCCCAGCATACACCCCTCCAACCAGACATGCTTTATCTACTCATTTGCTGGGTGCAGAGTTCAAGTGAAGGTCAAGCAAATCAGAGAAAGCAGACTATTGCAATCTGATGGGTGGGTCAAATGTTCGTGGGCAAGGAAGAATTAACTATAGCATCTCCACCCCTCAACCAGTATTCTACAAGAGCACAGACACCGGTCTCTTCAGTGCACCGGTCTCTTCATGCAGTCAATGACCTTGGACCATAGAAGGTATTTGCACTGGTGACAGGCAATGCTGCAAACTTGAAGGCTGCTTGGACTAAAGTAGAGTCCTACCCTCACATGACACCCATTGGCTGTGCTGCTCATGCATTAAATCTGTTCCTCGAGGAAATCATTGCACTGAAAAGAATGGATATACTCTACAAGAGACCTAAGGAAATGTTGGGTATGTGAAGAGTCAAAGTTATAGCAATCTATGTCACCAAGCAAAGTGAGAAGAATAAGAGCACCACATTGAAGCTGCCCAGCAACACCCGTTGGGGTGGTGTTATCATGTTTGACAGTCTCCTGGAGGGGAAGGAGTCTCTCCAAGAAATGACCATGAGTCTGCCGATAGACAGCCCCCATCAAGAGGATCCTACTGGATGATGCATTTTGGGAGAGTGGTAAGCAGCCTGAAGCAGTAGCCATTGCACAGATTGAGGGAGACAATGCCATCCTGTCTTGATGTTGACTTAAGAGAAGCAGATTTAAGAGAAGAAATCTGTACTGCCCTACCCACTTCACTGTTACTTAAAGCAGAGGAAACTGAAGTGTGAAGACCACTGCCTGAAGCCCATACACACCACAGCGTACATGTTGGACCCCAAGTATGCTGGCAAGTGCATCCTGGCTGGTGCAAAGATAAAGGCATGTGGTGTCATCACTACCGTGTCTCACCACCTTGGCCTGGATGAGGGCAAGGTTCTTGGCAGTCTGGCGACATACACTTCCAAGCAAGGGCTTTGGGATGGATACATTATGGCAGTCGTGCCAACATCTCAGCCACCTGGTGGAAGGGACTTTGTGGATTTGGCGCTCTTTCCTATTACCTCCATGGGTCTTCCAAATGGACTATGACCCCAAGCATACTTCCAAAGATGTGGCAAATGGCTTAAGGACAAAAGAGTCAAGGTATTGGAGTGGCCATCACAAAGCACTGACATCAATCCTATAGAAAACATGGGCAGAACTGAAAAAGCATGTGCGAGCAAGGAGGCCTACAAACCTGACTCAGTTACACCAGCTCTGTCAGGAGGAATGGGCCAAAATTCACCTAACTTATTGTGGGAAGCTTGTGGAAGACTACCCGAAATATTTGTCCCAAGTTAAATTTAAAATCAATGCTACCAAATACTAATTGAGTGCATGTAAACTTCCGACCCACTGGGAATGAAATAAATAATTTGACTATTATTCTGACATTTCATATTCTTAAAATAAAGTGGTGATCCTTACTGACATATGGCAGGGAATTTTTACAAGGATTCAATGTCAAGTATTGAGAAAAAGTTTAAATGTATTTGGCTAAGGTGTATGTAAACTTCAACTGTATATTGAAAACATTTTTGGGAGATTCGATGGATCATTGGGGACTATTCAATATTCCCTTTTGTTCAGTGAAATCATATGTGACAAGTCAACTCAATTAAAGTTCCATTCATAAAAAAACAATTTAGTTATATTTCTATTGGAATGATTTAATCATTTGCAATTATGTCTACTTATGATAAGGTACAAGGTTTGTTTGTCTCCATATGTTATGGTAAATATACCAAATGTAAAAAAACATCATTGAAATGGTATCAATATAAATGGCATACATTGCCATTAATTCCCACCTCTGAATATCCCAAAATGTGCAACGCTTATGATCAATCCAAATCTTGTCCTTAGTAAAGACTAAGTACTATAGGGTTTGATTAGCCTACAAGGTGAGAGGCTAATCACCTACATAGTTTATAGCGCAACACCGTGCAGGACATTTGGCATTTGCCAGAGAACACCAAGATTGGCAAATTCACCACTGGCGCCCCTGTGCTCTTCACAGATGAAAGCAGGTTCACACTGAGCACGTGACAGTCTGGAGATGCTGTGGAGAACGTTCTGCTGCCTGCAACATCCTCCAGCATGACCGGTTTGGCGGTGGGTCAGTCATGGTGTGGGGTGGCATTTCTTTGGGGGCCGCACAGCCCTCCATGTGCCTGCGAGAGGTAGCCTGACTGCCATTAGATACCGAGATGAGATCCTCAGACCCCTTGTGAGACCATATGCTGGTGCGGTTGACCCTGGGTTCCTCCTAATGCAAGACAATGCTAGACCTCATATGGCTGGAGTGTGTCAGTAGTTCCTGCAAGAGGAAGGCATTGATGCTATGGACTGGCCCGCCCGTTCCCCAGACCTGAAGCCAATTGAGCACATCTGGGACATCATGTCTCGCTCCATCCACCAACGCCACGTTGCACCAGTTGGCAGATGCTTTAGTCCAGGTCTGGGAGGAGATCCCTCAGGAGACCATCCGCCACCTCATCAGGAGAATGCCCAGGCGTTGTAGGGAGGTCATACAGGCACGTGGAGGCCACACACTACTGAGCCTCATTTTGACTTGTTTTAAGGACATTAGATCAAAGTTGGATCAGCCTGTAGTGTGGTTTTCCACTTTAATTTTGAGTGTGACTCCAAATCCAGACCACCATGGGTTGATAAATTTGATTTCCATTGATAATTTTGTGATTTTTTTGTCAGCACTTGCAACTATGTAAAGAAAAAAGTATTTAATAAGAATATTTCATTCAGATCTAGGATGTGTTATTTTATAGTGTTCTTTATTTTTTCAGCAATATATATCAGGCTGTGTCAGAGGAAAGCCCTAAAAATGGTCAAAGACTCCAGCTACCCTAGTCATAGACTTCTCTGCTACCGCAAAACAAGTAGTATCGGAGCACCAAGTCTAGGTCCAAAAGGATCCTTAACAGCTTCTACCCCCAAGCCATAAGATGCCTGAACAGATAATAAAATGGCTACCCAGGCTATTTGCATAGTCTCCCCGCCTCCCTTTTTACACTGCTGCTACTCTGTTGATTATCTATGCATAGTCACTTTACCCCTACCTACATGTACCTATTACCTCAACTAACCTGTAGCCCCACACATTGAGTCTGTACCGGTACACCCTGTATATAGCCTCGCTACTGTTACTTTACTGCTGCTCTTTAATTATGTTTTACTTAACATTTATTCTTAACTGCATAGTTAATTAAGAGCTTGTAAGTAAGCATTTCACTGACCTGCTGACACATGTGGCAAATAAAAAGTGATATTCCTTACCAATGACTCTTATTTGCTGTGCATCTTTTAGCTAAACAAGATTGTGTGTACATGCTAGACCTAGACTGATAAGGCACAACTGGCTGAGCATCAAACAGGTGACATTGTAGTTTCAAAGAATATACATACCACAGCAGGTGAGGTGACAAACTTAGCACAGGCGTACATGGCTGGTGCCTGTGAAGAGAGTAGATAAATTACATTTTTGAACTGCTAATTTAAGTTTTTTTTTTTTACAATGGAAGGCATGCACAATTCGTAGCTACAACCCACCACCTAAACCAGCTCTACGCTGCTAAAGGTAGAGTAAAGGTGACCTGAGCTGTAAGTGTAACCAGTCAAGCATTTGACCATGGGCATCAGGGAAGAGGATTTGCAAAAATCAGACTAAAGTCCTATAGTAAAATCTGACTGTATAAACGAGGTTACAATCTTCACACCCAGGCCATAAGACCTTTTGATTAAGTGAAATTCCATGAAAAATAGAAAGCCTTGTTTGAATGCGGCAAGACGCCAATGACGCGTAAAAAAAAAAATCAAGACACTAAATTGGGTGCTGAACTTTGATCAACTTCGACATCCAGAGATGTCTAAAGCTAATTAATCCAATTGCGTTGGTAGCGAGGTAGTGTATTAGTGCCTGCGCCCATAAGGCACAGACAGGCAAGCTAGCCTTCTAGCTATGAATGACTACAAATCTAACCAGCTAAATTCAGTGTAAAAGATAACACACTTTTAGTGCAGTACACCCCAGTCGCCATTCCGCCCCTGGGCCGGCAACGTTAACATTAGCACAAAATACAAATGAAGGATTCACCATGGGGAAACCTAAACTATCCCAAATCAAATGTCCATGCGCGAATGGGGCTTATTAAACCCATGTCACATGCAGTGAGGGTAGCAGCGATTTGCAAAAAGGACGAAAGCATGAAACGCTAGTTGACTGACCTGGGTAACGTTAGCAAGAGCTAGCTACGTTTAATAAACTTCAGGCGGACACTGCTAACGTTAACAGATAGGTGGGAGCAGTTGGCTAGCCAGCTCCAGGCGTGAAGGTCAAAAATGACCCAGACACCAATACAGGATTTAAAGACAAGGACGCGGCATTTGGTACAGGACACAAACTATAGCATTTGATAGAACTTGTTAAACGTCCTTCTCAATCCTCAGGGGCATGAATCCATAATGACCGAAAACATGCACTTGTTCACTAGGCCCAGATATGGACGAGCAAGTCAGACATTTTGCAGCAGCTTCACCTCATCTTAGAATCGGTTGTAGTCCAATGTATGGTTTCGCAAGTTAACATTTGCATGTTTATTTCCCAACAATATACGCGGCTGCCCATGTAGACACTTCTCTGGTAAGAATTCAACAGCACGAATACAGTCACTGTAAAATGTCATTCCTGGGAAGAAATCATTGAATGGCCGTCAACTTCACCTACAATGCATGGATAACGTTAGCTAGCTAGCATGCTAACAATTTCTATTCGTCCCAGCAATGCAGACGGGACATTTCAAAATATTCACAACGCGATTATAAGCTTTGCGAAATTACAAAAATATGTCAAACCTAAACTACTAACTCACCTTAATGTTACAGTACACACGGGGTCCTCGATTACTAGCTCTCGCTCACAGCAGCAGTCAATGTGCACTCTGACAACTGTCACCTTGTTATTTATAAGCTTAGTGCATACGTCCTAAACGTCCATTGGACAAAAGGAAACCTCCTTCGACTGTGATTTCCTTTTTATCTTGTCACTACTTTTAACCTAGCCTATAATGGAGCTTTCAATGAACTACAATAATTGCAATTGGTTGACAGTATTTTTGGGCGGCTGGGGGACTCGAACGCTAAGGTATAGTAAGAATGGACTCGAATCCTATTCCCTTTCCCCATTGGACCATATTTCCGTTAACCTTTCAAACTACATCCAGTGTCCTCGATTTCTATAGGACAGTGTATAGGACGTCCCGCCTACTTCCAAAATCTTAGGAGTAAAGGAAATTCTGTCTGCTTTAAATGACGTGCTGCTTGTAAAGGCTTCATACAATCATCTATAACTATATGTTATACTTTATAAAGGGTTCATAAGTGTGGCATTAATGTGTGACATAACCACCAATGTCAAATGTGACATAACCCACTATGTCAAATATGACATAAATATGTGCTTTATAAAGGGTGGCATAAGCAACGCTTAATAATGGCCTTATAAATCATTAAATTGAGGCGTCACAAAGCATGCATCTTGGTAGAGCATTGCAATGCCAGGATATTGGGTTATATTCTTGGGACTACCCAACCATATAAAAATGTATTCATGTATGACTGAAAGTCGCTTTGGATAAAAGTGTCTGCTAAATTTGATATATTATATTATATTTCCCAAAAACATTTCTAGGATGGCCAAACCTTTTTCCCTCTTGGGTGTATAGTCAATATGGGACCTGACCTCAACTTCCCCAAAAACGTTGTGCTGCAGGATGACACACTTTAAAATGCAGTCATGCAAAGCCAAAACCGTCGGTATGGCTCTTTTAAAATCCATAAAATAGTTTTACCTACTTCTGTTTTTTTCCAAAAAACAGTTCTTTTGGTTTTGTTTTTCCAGGTTTCACAATTTTTTTCTGATTTTCCACAGTTAACACTTTTTTAATAGAAAAACAACAAAATTGGATTTTCTGTGTTCACAACAATTCTTAAACCACATCAGGGGATGACATTTAAGGTCTGGGAAAAATCTAAGAAATTTGATTTTTTAATGTTGTTGCCCTTTATTTCAGTGAGCATGCCATTGTTGTTTGGTCAGTGGTTTTCTTTAGTGCAGTAAGTGCACATGTAAAGTGAACACTCCATATTATTCGGAGTCCCATGAAATTACACCATATACAGTGCCTTCGGAAAGTATTCGGACACCTTGACATTTTCCACATTTTGTTACTTTACAGCCTTATTCTAAAATGTATTAAATAAAAACAATTCCTCACCAATCTACACACAATATCCCATAACGACAAAGCAAAAACAAGGTTTTAGACATTTTAGAAAATTTCTATACAAAATAAAATAACAAATTATCTTATTTACATAACCATTCAGACCCTTTGCTACGAGACTGGAAAATGAGCTCAGGTCCATCCTGTTTCCATTGATCATCCTTGAGATGTTTCTACAACTTGATTGGAGTCCACCTGTGGTAAATTAAATTGATTGGACATGATTTATAAAGGCACACACCTGCCTATAAAGGTCCCACAGTTGACAGTGCATGTCAGAGCAAAAACCAAGCCATGAAGTCGAAGGAATTGTCCATAGCGCTCCGAGACAGGAGTCGGTCAAGGCACAGTTCTGGGGAAGGGTACCAAAAAATCTTTGCAGCATTGAAGATCCCCAAGAACACAGTGGAATCCATCATTCTTAAATGGAAGAAGTTTAGAACCACCAAGACTCTTCTGGAGCTGGTCGCCCGGCCGAACTGAGCAATCGGGGGAGAAGGGCCTTGGTCAGGGAGGTGACCAAGAACCCAATGGTCACTGACAGAGCTCCAGAGTTCCTCTGTGGCAATGGTTGTCCTTCTGGAAGGTTCTCCCATCTCTACAGCACTCCACCTATCAGGCCTTTATGGTAGAATGGCCAGACGGAAGCCACTCCTCAGTAAAAGGCAAAGACTCTCAGACCATGAGAAACAAGATACTCTGGTCTGATGAAACCAATATTGAACTCTTTGGCCTGAATGCCAAGCTTCACATCTGGAGGAAACCTGGCACCATCCCTACGGTGAAGCATGGTGATGGCAGCATCATGCTGTGGGGATGTTTTTCAGCGGCACGGACTTGGAGACTAGAATCGAGGCAAAGTTGAACAGAGCAAATTACATTGATCCTTCATGAAAACCTGCTCCAGAGCGCTCAGGACCTCAGACTGGGGCGAAGGTTCACCTTCCAACAGGATAACAACCCTAAGCACAAGACAATGTAGGGGTGGCTTTGCAAAAACATTCTTTAAACCTATTTTCACTTTGTCATTATGGGGTGCTGTGTGTAGATTGATGAGGATTTAATACATTTTACAATAAGGCTGTAATGTAACAAAATGTGGAAAAGGGGAAGGGGTCTGAATACTTCCCGAATGCACTGTATAAGCCTGGGATAAATGGGATATCGATTCAAAGTTCGCCTTTGTGGGAGTGACCATAGAATTCTACAGGATTGACCTTACTGAGGAAAGTATTTCTCATCACTATTTAACAGTCAAAAGGTCATAATTATTGCTAGACCCTGCCTATTTCCACAATTGAACTAATTAACATTTGACTTGAAACCTAACCCTAACTAATGAAGAACAAGTTTGATGCGTTGGCCCACCATAACTTTTGCACCTTTGGGCAGAAGTGTTTGGGAATGAGATTGGGTGTAATGTGACCAACATGACATCACTTTAGAGCATATGCCATCCTTCAGCAGAACATGTCACCCTTTATAAAGCATATTCTTCATAATGGGTTGTGTCGCATTTGACATTGGTGATTATGTCACACAGTTTTGCCACATTTATCAACCCTTTATAAACATGACATACGGTTATAGATGCTTTGTAACCCATTTATGTAGTGCTTATGAAGGCTTTTTGAAACCTTTATAAAATGAAAGTCGTTTAATGCGGGATCTAAAATTCAACAGCAAATTCCGCTGCATACAAATACATAGGCCTTATATATCAAAATATATCAAATAATACATTATTATTTAGTTAATTTCAGCAGACCAAATACCAATGGTATATAGCCAACAGAATAGCCTACCTCTTAGCAATATCAGGTGTGCCTCACCTTGTCATGGGATGATAAGGGGGTCTCTGGATCCCCTGGAACAGGTGATCCAGGGGTATGTGCAATGTGGTCGGGGGTACGCCAAATAAAAATGTGATTAACTTTTTTTCAATAAAAAAATTCTTCACATTTTCATACAGTACATTTATATTTTCATACCAGCTCTACTGGTAGTACTGCTACTACCAGCAGTACTACACCTGCACCTGTCGATGACACATTGTTCTGCTTCCACGAGTGCATCCAATGCTACCATCAGTAATTCTACATTTGTTGTTAGCCCAGCTAGCATGGACACTGACAGATGTGAATATTATGCAGCCGAAGAGCTACTGCCCCCTTACCCGGGAAAGCACTGAACAACAGACAGGGACGTTGGACCATCGAAGAGGCGCAAATATGATAAGAACTACATTGATTTGGGTTTCACTTATATTGGGAGTAGTGTCTTTCCTCAGCCACAGTGTGTTATATGTGCAGAAGTACTATCTCACTACTCAATGAAACCTTCACTCTTGCGCAGACATTTAGAAACAAAACATGGCAATTTGAAAAATAAGCCATGGAGTTTTCTGAGCAAGAATTAAGACGACTTTTGAGTAGTAAGACATGTATAAAAGTAACAGATACCATTAATAAGAAGGGGCTAGAAGTGTCTTATATGGTGAGCTACCGAGTGGCTAGGACAGGCAAGCCCCATACTATTGGGAGGACTTAATTCTTCCTGCTGCCGTGGATATGACTGGGACAATGCTGGGGGAAAAGGCCCCAAAAAACTATACAGACAATGCGTTCATCAAACAACACTGTTTCACGACGCATCAGTGACATAGCAGGAGATGTTTTGAAACAATGACTGTTTCGCATACTAGCGAGTGAATTCTATGCGTTACAGCTGGATGAGTCAACCGACATGGCAGGCCTGGCACAGCTCCTTGTATATGTTCACTACGTTTATGGGGGGGTCAATTAAGGAAGACATCCTCTTCTGCAAACCACTGGAAACCAGGACAACAGGAGAGGATCTTTTTAGAGTACTGGACAGCTTTGTGACATCAAATGGACTTTGGTGGTCAAGATGTATTGGTATCTGTACTGATGGCGCAAAAGCCATGACAGGGAGACATAGTGGAGTGAAAACGCGCTTGCAAGCAGTTGCTCCCGACATCACTTGCGTACACGGCAGCATCCACTGAGAGGCTCTTGCTGCCAAGGGTAAGCCTAATGGCTTGAAAGATGTTTTGGACACTACAGTGAAAATGATTAACTTTGTTAAAGCAAGACCCCTGAACTCTCGTGTATTTTCTGCACTATGCAATGATATGGGCAGCGACCATGTAACGCTTTTACAACATACAGAAGTGCGCTGGTTATCAAGGGGGAAATTATTGACACGTTTTTTTTTAATTGCGAGACTAGCTCAAAGTTTTATTTACTGACCATAACTTTCACTTGTCTGACGCCTTGCATGATGAGAAGTTGTCAAATGTGATATAGCGAAGCACCTGAGTGAGTTGGGTGCGCAATTACGCAGGTACTTTCCCGAAACGGATGACACAAACAACTGGATTCGTTATCCTTTCATGCCCTGCCTCCAGTCCACTTACCGATATCTGAACAAGAGAGCCTGATCGAAATTGCAACAAGCGGTTATGTGAAAATTTAATCAGAAGCCACTGCCAGATTCCTGGATTGGGCTGCACACAAGAGTATCCTGCCTTGGGAAATCACGCTTTTAAGACACTGATGCCCTTTGCTACAACGAACCTATGTGAGAGTGGATTTTCGGCCCTCACTAGCATGAAAACTAAATACAGGAACAGACCGTGTGTGGAAGATTATTTAAGACTGAGACTCTCTCCAATAGAACCAACATTGCAGAGTTATGTGCATCATTTCAAGCACACCCTTCTCATTAACCTGTGGTGAGTTATTCACAATTTTCAATTTTATATTTAAGATGGTTAAATAAAAAGCAAAATGATTGATTATTACTATATTATTATTTGTGCTCTGGTCCTATATGTGCTCTTTGTCACTTCCCACGAGCCGTTTTGTAACAAAAACTCACTCCTTCTTATGTTTAATAAATGTATAGTGTATGTGGCAGACTTACAATGAAGGGCTCACCACTCAATGCTGGGGACCTTCGCCGGAGGCCCCGGACTGGGGACCGTCGCCGGAGGCCCCGGACCGGGTGCTATCGCCGGACGCTCCGGACTGGGTACTGTCGCCGGACGCTCTGGACTGGGTACTGTCGCCGGACGCTCTGGACTGGGTACTGTCGCCGGACGCTCTGGACTGGGTACTGTCGCCGGACGCTCTGGACTGCCGAGTCGCACTGGATACCTGGTGCCGGTACTGTTGGTGCCGGGCTGGAGACATGCACCTCAGGGCGGGTGCGAGGAGCAGGCACAGGACGTACTGGACTGTGCATCGTAGAGCTGGCACAATACATCCTGACTGGAAGCTCACTTGAGCCCGGCAAGTGTGGGGCTCTAGCACAGGACGCACTGGGCTGTGCAGACGCACCTTAGACACAGTACGCAGTGCCGGTGCAGGATATCCTGGTCCAAGGAGGTATACTGGAGACCAGGAGAGCTGAGCTGGCACCATCCGTCCTGGCTGGATGCCCATTCTAGCCCGGCAACTGTGAGGAGCTGGAATAGAGCGCACCGGGCTAAGAATGCGAACTGGAGACACCGTGCGCATCTCTGCATAACACAGTGCCTGACCAGTTACACACTCCCCACGGTAAGCACGAGGAGTTGGCTCAGGTCTCCAACCTGACTCAACTCATCTCCTCGTGTGCCCCCGCCAAAAAACAATAATTGGGGGTGCCTCTCGGGCTTCCTTGCTATCTGTGTCCCTTCGTATCGTTGGAGTTCCTCTTGTGCTATCTCCACCTGCTTCCATGGCAAGGTCTTGTCCCCTGCCATTACCTCCTCCCAGGTCCAGGATGTCCCCCACTCATCTTTCTCCCGGGCCTAGGATGTCCGCTCCTCATTTACACGCTGCTTGGTCCTTTTATGGTGGGTTCTTCTGTCACGGCCGTCATAGGGAGGAGACCAAAGCTCAGCGTGGTATGCGTACATTCTCTTTATTATAAGAATGAACACTGACCAAAACTAACAAAACAAATCATGACGCTATACAACGCGTGCTGAACAGGCAACTACACATAGACAAGAACCCACAAATACCCTAGACAAAATGGCTACCTAAATATGGTCCCTAATCAGAGACAACGATAAACAGCTGCCTCTGATTGGGAACCAATTCAGGCCACCATAGACATACAAATACCTAGACTTACAAAGAAACTAGACATACAAAACCCCCTAGACAATACAAAAACGAACATACCCATCCTCGTCACACCCTGACCTGACAAAATAATAAAGAAAACAAAGATAACTAAGGTCAGGGCGTGACAATCTCCGACCCGCCCATAGCTCATTCTTGTCAAATGTTGAATGGCAGCTGAAATGCAGACATGAACATTTATTTAAAAAGGTACAATCTGCAATATTACTTCAATTTAATTATAATTTCAATGCATGATACCCATAGATTATTGAATAACTTGAATAACCATTATTAATCATACATTGTACAAAGCCCTTTTTACATCAACAGTTGTCACAGGTAGCCTAGCGGTTAGAGCGTTGGGCCAAGAACAGGAAGGTTGCTGGATTGAAATCCCTGAGCTGACAAGGTAAAAATCCGTCATTCTGCCCACGAGCAAGGCAGTTAACCCACTGTTCCCCCGGGTGCCAAAGACGTGGATGTTGATTAAGGCAGCCCCCTGCACCTCTCTGATCCAGAGGGGTTGGGTTAAATGCGGAAGACACATTTCAGTTGAATACATTCAGTTGGACAACTGACTAGGTATCCCCCTTTCCCATAGTGCTTTAACTGTAACCCGGCCTAGACCCTAAGATCAAGCAAAAGCAGAAATACAGTGGCCAGGAGAAAAAGTGAGAAAGTAAGAAAAACTAGAGAGAAGCCTGGCTCAGGAGGGGAGGCCCATTCATTTTTGTCAGTAGCGGATAGAGGTTAATAAATCCTAACAAATGTAAAGTTTGATCAAAGTATGATTATATTATACTGAACAAAAATATAAATATAAATACAACATGTGTTGGTCCACATAAACAAAATGCTTATTTCTCTCATATTTTGTGCATACATTTGTTTACATCCCTGTTAGTGAGCATTTCTCATTTGTCAAGATAATCCATCCACCTGACAGGTGTGGCAAACCAAGAAGCTGATTAAACAGCATGAACATCATACATCATACTTGTGCTGGGGACAATAAAAGGCCACTCTAAAATGTGTAGTTTTGTCACACACGAATGCCGCAGATGTCTCAAGTTTTGAGGGAGTGTACAGTTGGCATGCTGACTGCAGTAATGTCCACCAGACCTGTTGCCAGAGAATTTAATGTTAATTTCTTTACCATAAGCCGCCTCAAACGTTATTTTAGAGAATTTGGCGGTATGTCCAGCCGGCCTCACATGTAAGACCACATGGAGACCACATGTAACCACACCAACCCAGGACCTCCACATCTGTCTTCTTCACCTGCGGGACCGTCTGTGACCAGCCACCCGGACAGCTGATGAACCTGAGGAGTATGTCTGTCTGTAATAAAAGCCCTTTTGAGGGGAAAAACTGATTCTGATTTGCTGGGCCTGGGTTCTCAGTGGGTGGGCCTGGCTGCCAAGTGGGTGGGCCTAGGCTCTTCCAGACCCACCCATGGCTGTACCCCTGCCCAGTCATGTGATATCGATAGATTAGGGTCTAATTTATTTATTTAAATTGACAGATTTCCTGATATGAACTGTAACTTAGTAAAATCGTTGAAATTGTTGCATGTTGCGTTTATATTTTTGTTCAGTATATATCCATACTTTACACAATGTGACTTCTCTTCCCTTTAGATCAACTAACGACAACTTACCTCGTAGCTCGTGTCAACACATTTGTCCCTTTCAAAATCTCTGTGATCAATTTGGTGATCACTTTAGGAGGGTTCAGCCTTTGAAAACAAATTAAGTGGCCCGAATGTTAGCTAGTTACTCTCAACTTGACCAGAATCAGGCAGATTTATGACTTGGTGGCTTTGATAACTAGTGACAACCCCCTATATTTTTATGGCTAGCGTAGTAGACGGGTTGGTTGAAAATTTCACGAAAATTATGGACGTCCATTGATGGGGGTTGAAGCCGTGCTTTGTTATGATTCTGAATGGTCAGATAGCTAGCTAGCAACAATGGGTGAGTACGTTTTGAATGGCCCCGTGCCCCATTGGGTGGAGATTTCACTTAAGTACCAATGGAAGGTTCTAAAATGTGCAAAAACCACTCACCCGGGGTACCGGGCCATGCAAAATCAGCTTGTCCAATGACAAGAAGATGCCATGTGGGGAATCGTAGGTGGCTCATTTCAGCAAGTTTCATCTTGTTCTGAATAACATGTCTTGTTATGGACTCAGCAGCTAAACTGGTGAAACCTTATTGTATTTGTTAGTGTTCATTATTAGTGATTAAAATAGCGAACCCCTAATTATTATTATTACTCTCCTTCTTCCATAAGGCAAAATTTAAATGCAAATTCCCATGAGATGGTGAAGACTCGGATGGTGCAACCTTGCATGATGGTAACGAGCCAAGGGCCTAACCCTCTCATGCAATGCCAACATTTTCCAGACTAGTACCTAAAACAACGTGGCCTGTGTTGACCAATTATCATTCAGGTGGGCGTGCTCTGGCATATAAATCAGTCACAAATGTTAATATTTTTCCAAACACTGTGAAGACTCAACATATTCAATCACATTCAGATCAACCACACGGTGAAACTATAACGGGCACATGTTTATATGTCTTTATTTTTTTTACTCAGAGTGATGAAATTTGGCGCACATACTAAGGGATATGAGTCTAGCTAATCTGCAAAGTATGGTTCAGGTTTGCCTCATGGTGGTGCTGTTGAACATTAAAAAACATTCTTTCAAGCTCATTGGCTCATAGCGGCCATATTGTTTGAGTTAGAGTCATGGGTACATAGATGATATATACCAAGTTTGGTGCCAATCGGTCCAGCGGTCCCGGAGAAGAAGACGTTTAAAGTAGTCAACATCATTGAAAATTGTCCAAAAAACCTCAAAAGCATAATATTGCATGGCCTGTTCGATGTAGAGTTCTGATATTTGGCAAGCGTGGTAAACAGTATAGAAGCAGCTCATGCTACGGCAATGTGTCCAATTTATCCTGATGGTGGCACAGTGAGCACACAGCTGAACTCCGACAACCCTTGCAGCTTTAATTTTGTCTTGATTTTTTTTCAGGTTAATGCTAATATGGCTTAAATCCGCTAGCTAGCTAACCAACAACTGTAAGAATGTATTTTATAGACAACAAGTGCTCATTGTGAAAATGTATTTGTTTTCAATAAACGTTTGGCGATGAAATATTGTATATACCGAACAAAAATACGCCCTGACCTTAGAGAGCCTTTTATTTTTTCTGTTTTTGTTTTGGTCAGGGTGTGATTAGGGTGGGCATTCTAGGTTTTCTGTTTCTATGTTTTCTATTTCTTTGTTGTTTTTGCCATGTGTGGTTCTCAATCAGAGGCAGCTGTCTATCGTTGTCTCTGATTGGGGATCATTGATAAATTGGTATTTTCTGGTTGGGTTTTGTGGAGAATTATTTTCTGTTTAGCTGTTTTGTTTGCCTGGCAGAACTGTCCACGTTTGTTTTGTTCTGCTTTGTTGCGGTGTTCAGTTTCATTAAAACTCATGAACGCATACCACTCTGCACCTTGGTCTCCTTCTTCAACCCACGAGAGTCATTACAGTGGCAGCCGGAGGAGGTAGGGAGCTGGTTGCCCAATATAAAGGATCAAAACTGGCGGAGGAATAAAAATAGCATAAATAGGAAAGTATACCAGTTTCACTTAAAGACCCGGATGTTGACAACTGTGCCATACATATTGCAAAATAGTTGGGAAGAGATTTTTGATGTACTGATTCCATGGTACAGGATGTGAGTTGATATATAAAACAACAAGATTCAAGACTTTGTGCTTTTCAGCTAAAATGATTCTTGCCACCAACAAAATGTTGAATATTTGGGCCATAAAATCATCGAAGCTCTAGATTTTGTTGTGAGGATACAGAATCAATAGACCATTTATTTTGATATTGCCCTCAGGTAGCCTGTTTCTGGTCTCAGGTTCAGAAATGGCTGAAAATGCATAGCGTTAATCTAAACTTGACCCTAGAAATCGTACTGTTAGGTCTGGAGAGACCGGTTCAGTCAATTACTAATGCTCTCAGTAAAAGTATTTATCTTCAACACTTTCTGTGGATTCCATTCGATTAGATTGAAAGTATGTTAAACATCACAGCATAGTTGAAAGATGTGTTGCGTAGAAACCCGAAGTGGGTGGCCAGCAGCGAAAGATGGGATGAGCTGAGGGTTGGTATGTGGGAGTGGAGTTGCTGTGTGGGAGATAAAATAAAACATAATAAAAAATTATATTTTAATGACACGAAGTGGCAGTGTTTTTACAACTAATGCCGGTTAGCCTGAGGCTGATGGACGTGTAGGTGTTTGTACACATGCATATACACATACTCTCATTCAAATAAGAACATACACGTAATAGTGCCAGAAATGCACACAAACATATACAGTTGGCATTGCTGTTATGATTTTAGTAGTTCTTTATCCTTTGTTTTACATGTATTTTGTTCTATAACTTTTTTGCATTGTTTGCTGTTCTGTCCTTTCCTTTTTTCTCTTTAGTTCATTCTCTTAATTGTTGGTGCATTGGGGGGTTATTGGGGGTGGGGAATGGAATTCATTGTATTTATGATTTTTATTTTTTTTTCCTGCGGGAGGACTGTGGGATGGGGTCTCGAATGGTTGCGGGACAGCTATTGGGGAATTGTGGGGGGGGGGGGGGGGGGGGGGATCTTGGAGGGTTCGGGGTTCACGTTTTTTTGCCTGGTGGTAGATCGGTCAATGTGCCCTTGAGCAGGGCATTGACCCTGGATGCTTCTGTGTGTCGTTCTGATTGGGAATCTGTTGGATGACTGGTATGATGTTGTTGAGTGGCTTCACTGCAAGTATATTGTATGTTTCGAATATATATATATATATATATATAACGTTTTACAATAAGAACTTAAATGTTTAAGATAAATATTAATAAATAAATATTAAGGCTAGGAGGCTAATCAAAGTCAGACTGGAAATGTGGAGGGTGGGGTGCGCAATTATATACTGGCAAATTAAATAGTTGGTAATAAGCTCCAAGTTTTGCCAGTCTGCCATGTATCGAGAATGGCACTTTGGCTATAATGAAAGCCAATTGGTCAATCCTTGTCACGCCCTGACCTTAGAGCCTTTTTATGTCTATTTGGGTTGGTCGGGGTGTGATTTGGATGGGCATTCTATGTTGTGTGTTTATGTTTTGGCTGGGTATGGTTCTCAATCAGGGACAGCTGTCTATCGTTGTCTCTGATTGGGAATCATACTTAGGCAGCCTTTTTACCTTTTTAATTGTGGGAAGTTGTCTTTAGTGGCACAAAAGCCCTCGTAAGCTTCACGGTCGTTTTGTCATTTTTGTTGGTGACATTCATTCAATAAAAAATGTAAGCTCACCACGCCGCGCTTTGGTCCACTTCTTCAGACTATCGTGACAATCATTCTTTTCATCTATCGCTTCATCAGAAAACCTTCACAAATATCATTACATCTATTCATACCTATACTGCTAAAACTATTTACCAATCTATTTTTCCAGCTGTAGTTAACCACAGGAAATACATTTTTCACAGGTTAGACAGACTGACATCATAAACCGATGTCCTCCACCGACCTATTTGGTGGTGTGCCACCTTACCCTAGAAGGCCTTGTCAGAAGGTGAGTGTAGCTGGTGCATGAAGTCAGGCGCAGGAGAGCAGAATGAGTGAGAAACGTACTTTACTCAAGGTAACAATTACACTTGACCAAAACAAGACGGTAAAGATAACGCAGGGTGAACACAGCACCCAACTGAGCATGTAATAATCCCGCACAACACCATGGGGGAAACAGAGGGGTTAAATACAGGAACAAATAATTGTGAAATGGAAAACGTGTGAAAACAAACCAAAGGAAAAAGTGGATCGGCGATGGCAAGTAGACCGCTGACAAACAAGGAGAGGCACTGACTTCGGAAGTCGTGACAGGCCTACGTGTTTGAGCAGCCTCTTCTGCAAGACAGAGAGAACATTAATTTGATGTGCACACCAAGTGTTTACTTGATAGCTACCTAAACAAATACAAAGTGTTAAGATAAATTCATTAAAAGCAATACGAACAAAAGTTGTCCAGTAGGCATCTACAGAGGGAGCTAAGAGCTGTGTTGTCAGTCATTTCCCAGCATCTTCAGTAAAAAAGGCAGATCTTCAGGAGAGTGCTAGTAAAGTTTTTTTGCCTGAGAAATGACTCTTGCTAAGAAACTATTTCTGTTTTTGTTTTCAATTAAAATTGTCAAAAATAATCACAGGTACTTATATCAAAGGCTATGTCCGAAGAGCAACTTTTGACCAGAGCATATAGGGTCACATTCAACAACAAAAAAAGTGCCATCTAAAAAACCAACAAGGGTTCTTCAAAGTTTTCTCCTATGGGGACAGCCGAAGAACTGTCCCCATAGGAGAAACCTTTGAAGAACCCTTGTTGGTTCCAGGTAGAAGAACCATTTTGGTTCTAAGTAGAACCATTTGGGTTCCATGTAGAACAGTTTCCACAGATGGTTCTACATGGAACAAAAATGGGGATAGCTTAAGAGCCCTTTTAGAACCCTTTTTTTCTAAGACTAGGGAAAAGGGTGCCATTTGGTACGAAGTAAAGTTGTCTAAAGTGCAGTTCATTTAGGTTTCAACTTTAAACTCAAGCCTGTTGTGGGCCATGCTCCTTTTCCCAGAGCAGCTGGACAGATTTACAGTACACGTCATAAGTTTTGACACACCTACTCATTCCAGGGTTTTAATTTATTTTTTACTATTTTCTACATTGTAGAATAATAGTGAATACATCAACTATGAAATAACACAATCATTTAAACAAATCAAAATATATTTGAGGTTCTTCAACGTAGCCACCCTTTGCCTTGACAGCTTTGCACACTCTTGGCATTCTCTCCACCAGCATCATGAGATAGTCACCTGGAATGCATTTCAATTAACAGGTGTGCCTTGTTCAAAGTTGATTTATGGAATTTCTTTCCTTCTTAATGTGTTTGAGCCAATCAGTTGTGTTGTGACAAGGTAGGGGAGGAGGAGGGGGGGGGGTATATAGAAGAGAACCCTATTTGGTAAAACACCAAGTCCCTATTATGGCAAGAACAGCTAAAATAAGCAAAGAGAAAGACAGTACATCATTACTTTAAGACATGAGGGTCAGTTAATGTGGAAAATCTCAAGAACTTTGAAAGTTTCTTCAAGTGCAGTCGCAAAAACCATCAAGCGCTATGATGAAACTGGATCTCATGAGGACCGCCACAGGAAAGGAAGACCCAGAGTTACCTCTGCTGCAGAGGATAAGTTCATTAGAGTTAACTGCACCTCAGATTACAGTCAAAATAAATGCTTCAAGTAACAGACACATCTCAACATCAACTGTTCAGAGGAGACTGCGTTAATCAGGCCTTCCTGTTCGAATTGCTGCAAAGAAACCACTACTAAAGGACACCAATAATAAGAAGAGACTTGCATGGGCCAAGAAAAATATGCAATGGACATAAGACCAGTGGAAATGTGTCCTTTTGGTCTGAGTCCAAATGTGAGATTTTTGGTTCCAACTACTGTGTCTTTTTTGAAACACAGAGTAGGTGAACGGATCTCCGCATGTGTGGTTCCCACCATGAAGCATGGAGGAGGAGGTGTGATTGTGCTTTGCTGGTGACACTGTCAGTGATTTATTTAGAATTCAAGGCACACTTAACCAGCATGGCTACCACAGCATTCTTCAGCAATACGGCATCCCATCTGGTTTGCGCTTAGTGGAACTATCATTTGTTTTTCAACAGGACAATGACCCAACATACCTCCAGGCTGTGTAAGGGCTATTTGACCAAGAAGGAGAGTGATGGAGTGCTGCATCAGATGATCTGGCCTCCACAATCACCTGACATTAACACAATTGAGATGGGATGAGTTGGACAGCAGAGTGAAGGATAAGCAGCCAACAAGTGCTCAGCATATGTCTTCACAATTATTCTACAATATAGAAAATAGTAAAAATAAAGAAAAGCCCTTGAATGAGTAGGTGTGTCACGTTAACTCTCGCTCCCCTTCTCTGGCGCTCATTGTCGCCAGTTCTCATTATTACACACACCTGTGACCATCGTTATGTGCACCTGCGCCTCGTGAGACTCCATCACCTTCCCGATTTTCTCCCCTATGTCTGTCACGCCCTTTGGTTCTTTCCCCAGGTGTTATTGACTCTGTTTCAGTGTTTATGTAGGTATGCTACTCGTGTTTCTTGTTTGGTTCAATGTTCATTTATTAAATTCACTCCCTGTACTTGCTTCCTGATTCTTAGAATACACGTTACAGTGTGTCTAAACTGTTGACTCTTTCTGTATATGTGGCCACTGTAGTGACCTTACTCCTGACGTAGGGACCTCTTATGAACAGGCATTATGCTTATGGCCTGTGCGTGATCACGTGGCCAGTGTTGCGGAGTAGTGAACTAGGCTTATGTAGTTTATCTAGTAATTTAACTACATTTGACAGTAGTTTGGTGGTAGTTGAACTAAAATCAAATCTAGGTAAGGTTTTCAGTAGATAATTACTTTTTTTGCCGTGTAGTTAACTATTGGAACTACAAACGACTTTAGGCAATACGTTTTATTTTTTTGGTATCAGACCTGACTAATTTTAATTTGAAACACAATTTATGTGTTGACCCCAAAGTTATCTGTTCATTCAGTTTGTAGTCTATGACATATCAATTTTTCATACGATAATGTTTCACAAGTAGTTTGGATATAGTGAACTACTTTTTCAAAGCAACTTCAGTTAAGTAAACTATTTTTTCATAAGGATGGCTTTATTGTAGTTTCACTTCTTCCAGTGTGAAGTTATTAGTGGCTTGGTAAACTATGTTTTCAGAGTAGCTTCCCCAACACTGTCAGTAAACATCATGTAACCTTTTGATTTCATGGCTTTAGCCAATAAGTCACTTCACTCTTGTCATTCTTGTCCATATATTATTTAATCAACAAATAGTTCCAAGGTAGAAATGTTAACTCCATCCACTTAATTGACAAGGGCTTTGTCTCCACCTGTTGGTGACAATGTGTCTGTACACTACTGTGAATTGGAGCCACTGGTGGTGTGTGTGTGTGTGTGTGTGTGTGTGTGTGTGTGTGTGTGTGTGTGTGTGTGTGTGTGTGTGTGTGTGTGTGTGTGTGTGTGTGTGTGTGTGTGTGTGTGTGTGTGTGTGTGTGCGTGTGTGTGCGTGTATGTGTCCTCATAATTCACCCTTCCTATGGTCTCTTGTGCATGAACTAGAACAGTGCTGTGCCTGTTCGAGTGAAAGGTTATTTTGAACGGGAGTGCAATATACCTGCATACCTTCAGCAGTGATTGTGAACTCTGAGTCTCTTCTCCCCAATGACCTGAGCTGTCAGACCTTTCCTTCTCTCCGTGTCAAGATGTCTATATCATTTTAACTGCCGACCTGAACATGGGCCGCGCTGGATTATAGCGAGGGTATAAATCAGCCCCAAAATCTCTCTCCTTCTCCTCCCAACCCCATTTCACCACCACCACCCTCCACTTCCACTTTAAACCAGCATGCCTCCTCTTTCAACCGCCATATTGCTTTCACCTACAGTATCCTGGAGTTTCAGATCAGTGCAGATGAAGAAGAGGAGACGAAGGGAGGTCACGTTAGTCTATTGAGATGCACCCAGTGTGTCCAATCATCTATGACTCATTGATGCCATGTTGATACACCACAAGTGAGGTTCTTGTAATTAATAAACCTCTCTGCTGCTCCTCTGTGCTTGGTCACGCTCTAACAACCCTAACTGCCATTGGACAATAACCCAAGAATGCGTAACAACTGTGGTACCACTGCTGTAGCCAAAACGGGCATTGACAGCCGTGAATATAAAATCTAAAGCTTCTAAATGAAAGGATTTGGTCAAAACGCCAACATTATCTCTATAAAGTTACTCCGTTACTATTTACAGATGTCAGGAATCTGGATGTATCTTGAAGTTTGTTAGATACAGTTCACCATGCAGCAAGATGTAGTGCAGCAAGATGTAGAACTAATTAATGCAAATCTTCATTTGGTGGGAATACTTTGAACAAACTCAAGTTGACACATAAAACATGTAAACACATTCAAAGCCGTCTACATGTGGTGATATTGAAATCTGAAAAATTGGTCCTTTAAAAAAAAAGGATTGGTATGAAATCATTATCTTATGGATATTCAGTATTTGCAATACAAGGTCACTTTTGCATAAATGTATGCTATTGCATAAATGGAATTGGTGTGTCTTGTGTTTTCAAATTATCGAGGGATAATTGTTGATGAATTTTTGTGATTTATAATGCGTTATCCCTATCACCAAAGTTCTATAGATACAACCATAAATATTATGATTTCCTAGTTGTGCATTTCCTCTATAGTCAGGCTATTTTACAAATAATATGCTAAAATAAAATGTTATACAAACTGAAAAACAGAACTGGGATGATGTTTTTACAACAGAACCTCAAAATAATGTCCTAGTTTTATTTTCTTCTGATGACAATTTTAGTGAGACAGGCAACATTTACGGCAGATAAGAACAAAGGAACGGACCTTTTGGACGTTCACTATGAATTATGAATATGCAAAGCATCTAGATATGGCCATGGTCTGCTTCTCATTCAATGCAGTATAACTCTTGTAAGAGGATACACGAGTAGATCATCCATAATATATTCCTAATTATACAGAATATCATAAAAACGTAGGCATATATTGGGACCGACATAATTTCTGTCTTCCCTTGTTCTTGTTTCTTCATAATTTGCGGCGTATGAAGGAGGGGAGGGGGTATGGGTCCGTCCTGTCCTGAAAATAGCGAGACAAACCCCATTCATATGCGAAGCTGCTTCATTTCAGCAGGAGGAAGATTTGATATGTTTTACAGATGACAAGAGCAATAAATTATGGCGCCTTTACAAGCTGCAGTGAGAGACGCACAGAGTCAGTCTGCATGCTGTTGGGGGGGAAGAGGAGCGAAGTACAAAGGGTGGGGGGGGGGTGCATTTATATGATAGAGATGTAGAAATAACCCCTGAGAATCCCTAATAATTCAGTAGAAGTCAGACTGCAGTAATACCCTATCTAATCCACATTTCATCTCACGTTTATACTGTTCTGGTAGTTATTGAGATTTGCTCATTTGCATTTCAAGCGTTATGATTCTGTAGGGGTGTATGTGCTAATTCAGACCATCAGGTGGCACTATCTTCTCAGTGGTCAGATATGGTCCTTAAAAATGAATTCTAAATGGCTTTTTTTTCCCACTTTCACTTTCATTCTACTTAGTTGTATGAAACCCCTCACTTTTAACCGAATCTGAATATAAATGCTCAGCCTCAATCTATTTCGAAATACCCAGCTATAAACTATGCGTCAACGGGAAAAGCCAGGTGGCAGTTCATCCATCATAGCTCATCATTAGGATGGTTCATATTCATTGCTCATCAATAATCCAACATATTCATCCAGACATTCTCTCACACAGAGTGGACTACCAGGTATTCTACAGCACTGACAATGGCTGTATCCATCCGTTATGCATGACTCAAATCGTTAAATAAATTAGAATAAAAAATAAATAATGCATGATTCAATCATACACATAATGTACTGGACGCAGAGCCGTCCGGTCATGATTGTCCAGATTTGAGATCTTTAAAACAATTTCAGTTTGATTTATATGAATATTGCAAATTCTCCTAGTCACATGGGGTTGTGAGGGAAGTGGGGTTTAAATATACTTTCCTGTAGCTTGTGAATGACAAACCTGCTCATTAGAGTGGAAGATTGTATCCCCTCAAGGTGCCGTTGACAATTTCAACTTTTGAAATATACACCTTGATTATTGTAGAGTATGGCTTCAATACTTTAAATACCTGAATCGAATACCTGCATTTCCTGCCACCCAAATCATCCAGAGATGATCCTTTCCCCCCTCTAATTGGCTCAAGGGGAAGCTCTTATCTTAGTGTCTGCAGTCAGATCAGCTGATCCAGTGTCAAAACTTCAACCAGCAGCTTTGGCTTCTGTAGGTATGTAGGCTATCTCACAGCTCTCCACAGTGCCAGCTGACATCAAAGGGTGAGAATTTCACACGAAAGTCAAACACTGCACGGTGTCGCTACTCACTACGCAGCTTCATGCAAGTCATTGTAAATTACAGACATAATTCAATGAATGTATAAAAACCATAGAAAAGCCACAAAATTCATGTTTTCACAACAGTGGGCACTATTGGTCATTGGGCAGCCATTTTGGGGGTTGTGAGACCCCTCTTTCTCAAACCCACCGGCATAGACGTGATAAAAAGTCTAATAGGTCTCCATTGTGGGGAAGTTGGAGGCTCTGAGAGGGTTTTACGGGCTGACGGCTGTTGTCCACACGGATGCCGATAAACCCACACTCAGATGTGTAGAGTTTCCCAACCAGCTTAGTGTGTGTGTTTGTGTCTGCACATCTGTAGACGTGCGTGTATGCTTGTGCGTGTGTGTCGAAGAAAGAGAAAGGTGGAGTGGTTGATGGAGATTGAGGAGATATGGTGAATGTCAAGGGGGGGGGGGGTGTTCTGATACTGTTTTTTCATGAGGGCTGGGAAAGAGTGAGGAGGTGGTTTTGTTGTTTGTGTTTTGGTGTTTTTATATGGTCATTTGTGGAGGTGTTGTTTGTGGACTATAGGTGTGTGTGTGTGTGTGTGTGTGTGTGTGTGTGTGTGTGTGTGTGTGTGTGTGTGTGTGTGTGTGTGTGTGTGTGTGTGTGTGTGTGTGTGTGTGTGTGTGTGTGTGTGTGTGTGTGTGTGTGTGTGGGGGGCTGTGTGCTTTTCTTATAATCGAAAAGGGGAGATGGGTCGTGCGTGTGGTGCCATACACATGGGCAGGACAGACTGAGTAAAAAAGGGGAGCGAAAAATAGTGATTACCCGTCATTGCCAATAAAGACGCAACCTTCAATTATGAGATGGCACGAGACAGAACCATAAATATTTTAATTATTAGCCTATTGGGTTGGAATGGAAGCCTTAATTGGTTCTGGTTGAAACTAAATCCTCCATTGGTTGAATTGGAAGCCTCCACTGGTCCTTCCATGATGGCCACTATGACTGTTTAAATTACCAATACAATATGGCCCATCCCTCATGAGCCCACATGACGGCTGTACGATAAACAGAACACAGCAGCAATAAGGTTGTGAGCTGTGTCCAGTTTTGGCCAGAAACGTTTGAGGCTCGTTCACTGTGAGCACTCTGCTGCTGCGATGACGTACACATGATTTTCATGACAATGCAGTAAACGGAGGACGAAAAACGACGTAACACTGACCCACCACAGCAAAACAGTTGGGTAGTGAGATAATCTGTCGGTGAGGTCAAAGGGCAGCCGTGCTTGAAGCCTGGCACCTGAGCCCACAGCGCAGATGGAGACAGCAGTGGATGTTGGTAGGCGGAGCATAGGGTATCGGTTGCGATTATGTTGTAACCAATGGCAGTGGGCATCAACTTATGAAGCCATTTCAGTTTTTTTTATCCCCTAAAGCAAAAATATAAAACATTTTTCAAATATCACAGAAAATAATGATTACACTTATCCATATCACAATATATGGAAGTAGTGCCAAACAATTTGATCATGTGTACATTAATGATTTTAATTCCCTCTCAACAGAATAACCATCTCAACGTGTCATAAGCAATGTAAAACTATGGTTGGCATTTTGTCGTGATGGAACTATACTGAGCAAAAATATAAATGCAACATGTAAAGTGTTGGTCCCATGTTTCATGAGCTGAAATAAAAGATCCCAGAAATGTTCAATACGCACAAAAATATTATTTCTCTAAAATGTTCTGCACAAATTTGTTTACATCCCCGTTAGTGAGCATTTCTCATTTGCCAAGATAATCCATCCACCTGACAGATGTGGAATACCAAGAAGCTGATTAAACAGCATGATCGTTACACATTTGCACCTTGTGCTGGGGACAATAAAATACCACTCTAAAATGTGCAGTTTTGTCATGCAACACAATGCCACAGATGTCTCAAGTTTTGAGGGAGCGTGCAATCAGCATGCTGATTGCGGGAATGTTCACCAGAGCTGTTGCCATTTAATGTACAATTCTCTACCATAAGCCACCTCCAACGTCGTTTTAGAGAATTTGGCTGTACGTCCAACCGGCCTCACAACCGCAGACCATGTGTAACCACGCTAGCACAGGACCTCCACACCTGGCTTCTTCACCTGTAGGATCGTGTGAGACCAGCCACCCGGACAGCTGATGAAACTGAGGAGTAATTCCTGTCTGTTATAACGCCCTTTTGTTGGGAAGAATAATTCTGATTGGCTGGTCCTGGCTCCCCAGTGGGTGGTTCTGTGGCCTCCCAGGCCCACCCATGGCTGCCCAGTCATGTGAAATTCATAGATTAGGGCCTAATGAATTTATTTCAATTGGCTGATTTCCTTATATGAACTGTAACTCTGTAAAATTGTTGAAATTGTCGCAAGTCGCGTTTATATTTTTGTTCCTCATAATTGACCCAAAATGAATTGGTTTCCCATAATTATTTTGAAGGGAAACCAATTCAACTGCCACTGTATGTTGTTTCCTCCCATACCCCTACTCATATTTAACCCCTTAACCCTCCATGAACTGACTGAGAATCTGCTAAGAGCCTCAGTAAACACTGCAGGTTCTCTGAGGCCTGTAGCCACAGCTGTAGCAGCTCAACATGGCCTGAGGTATTGGAAAAAGTGGGCCTGGCTGTCAAAATGGTTATCAGTTGCTTGTGTCAAAGGGCCTTCTTGGTTAGGGCTGAAGTCGCTAATAAATTGCAAGATGTTGGGAGGGAGTAGGGGAGTGGGCGGTGTACTGAATCACATGCAAGCTCTTTAAAGACCACAACAAGCTCCCTCCCTCCCTACACCGAGCACCTCCCCTCACCACCCCTACGCCGCACACCATCAACAATATGCCTTGACTGTGGAAAGTGTAAAATCAATATACCCTTAACAGGCGACTGAAGCTTATTTCTCTGGGCACGGGCTGTGACAAACGAGAGCATGCTAATTGATTAGTGCTCTGAAACGGGGTAATCTCTCAGCAGGTTGATATTAAAACGCAGTGTGTCCGACTGGCCCGATGACCAACGGCATTATGTTTGTAACACCACACAAACACAGCACAGGGACCCTGAGCCCAACAGTGGACCATTCATCCACTGGGTGAATGAATGGATGCTTATTGTGCCCATTCACTGTGAATGAAAAATCCTGTAGACTACTCTGCAGATTCTACAGAAGGGTTATGATTGTCATTATGACATAGTGCTGACTGCTGATGCGCTGCTGGTTTAATTAGCTGGCTGAGTGAGGAAATTATATTAGAACCAACTCTCTAGGCTATGTTCTACACAATCTGCTTCATCAGGCCTTTATAGGGAAGTTTGTAGATCTATAGATTTTAGATCTAGTTTTTTAACACTGTCACAAAGTGTCACAACTTCAAAATATAGACTTTCAGATTTTTCCATGATTTCATGCGTTTTCATGCAATGGGTTTATAGTGAGTGGGATTTGTCCAGACCTTGATGGACGATGGGGTGGACACTGACCAGCTTTGAGAGGTGGGATACGTGGAGGTTGGTGGGTGGATGAGGGGCAGGGTAGGGGTCCAGGGTTCTCTCGTCCCCACTGACCATCTGCTGGTGGCGTGGCTTTAGACAAGTAAAACGGAAGAAAGGTGGTGCCACAGCTGCCTCTGACAAAGACAGTCATTAAGTTATAATGTTCACAAAATACACAGTACACAACTGTCCAAAGACAAGCACTGAACTACCACAAAACAACTGGAGCAATTTGTTACTACATTTATTCAGCAGAGGAAAGGGAGGGGAGCTTCTAGTAGACAATGGCAGGCACACGCGTTACTGGGTGGGGGGGGGGGTAGGTTACCGGAGCTACAACCAAAGCCACCCTCCACACACACACACACACACACACACACACACACACACACACACACACACACACACACACACACACACACACACACACACACACACACACACACACACACACACACACACACACACACACTGCACACCTCCTCAGCATTCTTTCCAACAATAACACGGTAATAATGACCACCATCAGAGCGATCGATAGGTGCAGAATCTGGAGACGGATGAGTCTTTTGAAATTCCCCCACCTCCTGACCACACCATTGTCTCCCAGTGTCAGTAGCATCACACTTGGGCCCTGCATGGCGAGAGAGAGGAGAGGAGCGGCCCTTTAGCTGCTAGCTGTTTTAATAGGATTAAAGGGACGTAGTAGTAGGCGCGGCCTGTCGCCGGAGCACATTATTACACATTCAGCCTTTCTGTGCTGCCTGCACGGGCGGACGGACGGAGAAAGATGGATGGCCCAGCTCACGTGGCAATTAATAATGTTTTTACAAGAGCGATGGAGCCGTGCAGTTACGGCCACAGAGGCACTCGACGGATCTGCAGGGGTATTGAAATGTGCAGGTGAATTGATTGGTCCATCAGATTTCCTGTAGAAATCATTTGGATTAATTGAATGCGTAAAAGGTTGGGGGGGGGGTGGAGGAGGGGACCACCTGATTTATAGGCCCTGTTCAGGGCGAAGAAGGAAAATGGCCGCCCAACAGCTAGATATCTGACAGGGTCAGTCAGAGGAGAGTACTGATGGGGGAAGGAAGTAGACTGTAGTGGCTATGTCATGTAGGCTGATAAAGAAGCCATCCCCATAGTTCAGACAATGGGTGTACTGTAAACCCAGCCAAGCAGTCAGTCACTCAAAGAGCATGTGTGTGGCTGAAACAGCACTGACGCAAAGCAGTCCATCCATAGCAGGCCCACCCATTGAGCAGCCACCACCCACCACCCAATGGTTCCAACTGGGGCCATGGCCAACTCACAGAAGAAACAGCTGGTGTAGGCTACACTCACACCAACTGCTCACTTGGGGTGTTAATATGTTACTATGATACTGAACATTTATTTAATACATTTTATTTTACTTTAATTTAACTAGGCAAGTCAGTTAAGAACCCATTCTTATTTACAATGATGGCCTACCATGAAAAAGTCCACTCTCTGCTAGCTGTTGTGTCCAAACGTATCTCTCCAAACGTTCTGGGTGAACCAAGATTATGTCTAAACTACCAAACTACCGTGCTTTATGGGGATATAGCAGGAGAGGGCCCATCCGTCCCTATTCTGAGATCAAATGTCACAACTCACATCCATATACAGTAAGTAGGCTTACTAGGTCTTAGGAAGGAAAAGGTGAGACTGGTCCAGGGAGCATAATGTGGTGGACTGAATGATACTGTTTATCTTGATTTTTTAGGTTAATCATGGTCTTCAATCTGGTCAACCAGGGCTGGGGTCAAATTGAAGGCAGTCAATTCAGGAAGTAAACTTGACCAGTTGAATAGGTAGACTCATAGAGAATATAGAAATTGATCTGATGCATTAGCCTAAACCTTAGCGACAGATTGTTACACCCAGTATTTTAGAATGTCCATAGTAACCAATACTACGAGGTTTCTGGTTGACAGCGCGTGTAAAAAAAAAAAAGAAGCTATTTGGCGCCTTGATCAAAAAGCCTATCGGGTCATAAAGCTTATAAGCCAATCAAATGACGACGTCCCTTCGGTCTCGAGGGTTAACCCAGCAGACCTGTGAAGAAGAAGAATTCAGGCCAGACATGATTTAAGTAAGAAAATATTTCATATTAAATGCTAACGACAGACAGGCAATAATGACTAGCTAGAATGGGCTTAAGTTGAAGTTGGTGTACAGTGGCATAGTGTGATGTGCACCTTGAAATGAGAAACGGTGTTATGAATGCTAGCTACAGAGTTGTGCCCTCACGTTTCCCTCCATTTCCCACATGACAGTTTGTGACTTAGACGGAATTTCAAAGATGAGCTAGCTATGTCATGCATTTTATGGTTGTAGAGTAGCTTACTGATATGAGTCGGCTATGGTTCTGACAATCTGACAGAATCGTTCTGTCTTTTTGGGACAGAGTAGGTGTACACCTGACACATGTAAAATACAGCTGCGTTATAATTTTGTTTTGCCCCATAGCTGTTCCACGGTGAGAGCGGAAGTGTGGTACGTGACCAGTGGTCACATTTGCGCAGTGCTGTAAGGATTGCTAGGTAGGTTATCAGTTACACACACACACATTTTTCCACATCTCAGTTTATGCTTTTAGTCTGAGGGCTGTTGTTACCTAACCTGGGTTCAAACAGACCATCCATTGAACCAGAGGAATAAGGACCAGACATCTCAGGTGGTTATGTTGCTATGGTTGCCAGCCAGGTTGTGTGTGTCCCAGTCTACCTATAGTGTCTCAGCTCCCATCCATCTGCATGGCGGCCAGTTACCTACCTGAGACTTTTATAGTAACCCTTTTGGTTAACCTCAGTGCTTTGATGAGCCCGCACTCATAATCTGAGCTATTTAATGTCTGCCCTACTTACCTCAGGTGTCCCTGTGGTTAGCCATGTGGGTACTCCTCACTGTTTACATTCAATGGGGTGTTGGTTAGTAGAATACATCATCTCTACTATTCTACTCCTGGAGGTGAATGTGTTTACTATTGCTATTCTGATATGTTGCCCAGAAGTGGACTCTGTGTCTGGAGCCAGTTGACATTGACACAGCAGTTAAAACTGGTAGCAGAGATGTGGTTGTTCAGTGTTTATTTTGGTAGTTTGTGGTAATGATTCATTCCCAGAACACCCGCAATGCTTTTAATTCAAAGCACATGCAATTTCCTACTTTCTCAAATGGGGGCCAACTAATATTTTATATTGGTCTTGAATGTAAATATTTTGGAACGAATGCTGAATTTTTGAATGAATGCCGAACTTTGATTCAAACTTTTGACTGGTACTGTTAAAATGCAGTACCAGTCAAAAGTTTGGACACACCTACTCATTCCAGGGTTTTTATTTATTTTTACTATTTTTTACATTGTAGAATAATAGTGAAGACATCAAAACTATGAAATAACACATGGAATCATGTAGTAACCAAAAAAGTGTCTCCATTAGTGGCACTCATCAGGAAGAAGCGGTACCTCAAGGCTTCATTTTCTTCCTAATCCAATTGTGATTGTACGCATGTGGTCACACACACGTACACACATGTACACACACATGTACACACACACACACACACACTACTTATGTCATAAATGTGGCAGTGTTGGCAGCCCATTTGGATCCCAAATGAGCCTCGTCTGAGGGGATGCTGGGAGGAATGTATTAGGGGGTTGGCAGGGAGGGATGTGGCACAGGGGGGTGGGGCCTGGAGGCAGCGTCGGTTGTGTTACGAGCAGCTGCCTGTCTGTAAAGACAGTGGGCGATGCTGCAGCAGCCAGGAGCACAGCTCTCCGGTTACAGTACCTGTCCATAAAACCAGGCCCCTCGTCCCCCTCTTTCCCCTCCAGAGGCCCCCCAAGGTCCCTCGGCACAACCTACAAATCGCACAGGCGACGAAAGCTGCGGCTATGGGGCCACAATCCCACAAACAAGGGGTTATTTTTTATGTCTGCTGCCCGACATTGAGGGTCAGAGATCCAAATAGGATTGGGTGCTGCTGGGTGGTACGGGTGGGTGAGTAAGGGTGTCTGGTGGTGGTGCCAAATAGAGAGACCCCAGAGTGAGCTGGGGTCCTAAAAGCAACGACCAGAAATCAATGACCATCCCATGTATTGGTTTATGTTATTATTGCATACCAAATACTGTTATAAACGTTTAGTATTTCTATATACATTTATGATACTGATAATTATGAAATTGTGTTGGTAGTTCAAATAATGTCATGTATAAGCAGGTAACGTGTTTTTTACCCAGACCCTGGTTGTCAACATTATACCCACCATAGCACACCACCCAGTTGATCTCCTTGTTAAAATATCTTGCATACTGTATGACATTCAGGAGCCGATGAAGGACCGAGAGAGCAGAGTTAAGTCCGGATTCCTTGTGTAGTCCCCGTGAAGGACAGTTAATGGCGGATTTCTTTACTGCACAGTTTGGCACACCCCTTTTTATTTATTTTTTACTGGGAGAGGAGAAGGCTTAACAGTTCAGAAACTAGTAATAAGCGCCATGTGAACTATACAGGTCCTTAAAATGAGCTCTCAGATGCTGTTTACAAGACCGGTACCTTTTAAGAGTCTGTCTTTTCCAACGGCGGAAAGTCAAATTGCCCTCCTCTTAATTATTGTCAGGGTGCATGATTTTTATGAGGACCAGTCACAATACGATACACCTGACAATTTAATTTAGACTCTTATTAAAAAGGGAGCGGTTGGTTCTGTCCATTTTATTTATTTATTTTCATTGTCATTTGTTTTTGTTTGTTTATTTATGTTTTTGTTTATGTATATACAAATACGAGGTTGACATTTGGGGACGCTGATAACATGATTGTGGCTTTGCGGTTTAGCAGCCTCTAGCACTTCTTACTATGAGGTGTGAGCTTTGGCAGTGTGGGCGAGAATCGTGCTCCGTAGACCAGTAGCCAGTAGGTGGTGGTAGTAACACTAGTATGAATCAGACTCCTGTATAGGCCAATGATGTGTATGTCTAGGATCTTGGCTCAGTAACCAGGGGAAGGGAGAGGGGGAGAATTGGATGGAGGGGCCTTTGGTGCACTGTGTTTCCTGTTAGTAGGCACTGGGGAACTGAAGCCTTTACAGAAATGACATGCTGCTGACACAGAGCTTCCCGGGAGCAGTTCAGTATAGCTGGATCTTTATTGTGAAAGCTTGGGTAGCAATGTGTTTGACTTGAAGTACAATATACAATCAATTTAGAAAGCCGTCCCAATGAAACCATATGTTGATGGAACCATACATTGTTATTACAAGGATTTATAGTCAGTGCAGTACATCCCACTCAAATCTGGATGTTGGGAGAAAATATTTCAATATCGTGAATGGAAATGCAGTTAAACTTGGTGCTAGCTGGGTGCTGTTTAGTCAGGGATGGTCAGTGTTTAGTCAGGGATGGTCAGTGTCTAGTCAGGGATGGTCAGTGTCTAGTCAGGGATGGTCAGTGTCTAGTCAGGGATGGTCAGTGTCTCGTCAGGGATGGTCAGTGTCTCGTCAGGGATGGTCAGTGTCTAGTCAGGGATGGTCAGTGTCGAGTCAGGGATAGTCAGTGTTTAGTCAGAATGCACCTATCTGTCCCTCTGTCTGTCTGTTTCTTCTCTTTCAGATGACTGGATCAACCTGACCAACTGCAAGTTCGAGAGCGGTGAGTACCTCCCTCCCTCCCTCCCTCCTAATGATCAAACCTGATGATTAGCAAAGAGATGTACACACTGAATGACTGAATACAGTAATGACTAATGATAATCGATCGTGCTTAATCCCTATAGAGCTGATCAATCAATGCCATTGTCTCCATGATGTAGTGCCATTGATCAAGCGTCATTAAAATATCATCAATTGAGCTCATTAACCTAGACCTATTGTTCTCTCAACACTCATGGCCTTGAGCATCAGGTTTTTAGTATGAAGCAAAAGTGATTGACAAGCTGTTTTTTTTTCATATTCTGTATTGCGATATTTATCAAATGCTGATCTAGTGTAATATTGTTATCCTGATCGGCAGTGGAATTAAGTGTCAAATTTGTTTAGTACTGTCACAGTCAAATGTTGATACACCAGTGTGATGACAGATATATCCCTCTTGACTATTTGACCCATCGTACAGTTTCAATGATACACACAAATTAGATATTGGAAAGACTCAATGGTTCTGTCTTGTCACGTTGAAAGTAAAGGAATTATCCCGACACATCAAGTATTTACAGACTCTTCCAAGACTGTCTCGGCATAGGCCAATATGAATAGTTGGCTAATTTACACTACCGTTCAAAAGTTTGGGGTCACTTAGAAATGTCCTTGTTTTTTAAAGAATTTTTTTTTTTTAGTCCATTAAAATAACATCATATTGATCAGAAATACAGTGTAGACATTGTTAATGTTGTAAATTACTATTGTAGCTGGAAACAGCTGAAGGCCAGCATCCCGGAGTCGCCTCTTCACTGTTGACATTGAGACTGGTGTTTTGAAGGTACTATTTAATGAAGCTGCCAGTTAAGGAGTTGTGAAGCAGCTGTTTCTCAGACTAGACACTTGAATGTACTTATCCTCTAGCTCAGTTGTGCACCCCGGGCCTCCCACTCCTCTTTCTATTCTGGTTTGAGACCGTTTGCACTGTTCTGTGAAGGGAGTAGTACACAGCATTGTACGAGATCTTCAGTTTCTTGGCAATTTCTCGCATGGGATAGCCTTAATTTCTCAGAACAAGAATAGCCTGACAAGTTTCAGAAGAAAGTTAATTGTTTCTGGCCATTTTGAGTCTGTAATCGAACCAACAAATGCTGATGCTCCAGATACTCAACTAGTCTAAAGAAGGCCAGTTTTATTTATTATTTAATTAGCACAACAGTTTTCAGCTGTGCTAAGATAATTGCAAAAGGGTTTTCTAATGATCAATTAGCCTTTTAAAATGATAAACTTGGATTAGCTAACACAACGTGTCATTGGAACACAGTATTTCTGATCAATTTGATGTTATTTTAATGGACAAAAAGTGTGCTTTTCTTTCAAAAACAAGAAGAATTCTAAGTGACCCCAAACTTTTGAACGGTAGTGTAAATGTCCAAAGCAATATCTTTGAGTTGAAGAGAAGCTCAGCCTCCAAACTTAGGTCATGGTGTGTTTAGTAAGGGCTGTATGACTTTCTGTGGAAGGGAGAGAGAGGGAGAGAGAGAGAAGGGAAAGGACTATTTGGGCTGGGGAAGAGACGCTAAGAGACCGGCTTTAGGATCATGGGCAAACCGCACATATATACAAGCCCATAAAATTGTGGCATGCTTTGTTGGCAGAGCCAGACGGCGTTCAGACTGCTCTACATTCGGGGCATGTGATGAGAAGGCAGCTGTGCTGTGCCTCCTTTCCCTTCGCATAGGGATTTCCCACACTCTGTGTCTCTGGGTTCAAACAACATACTATAAGTGTGTAAAATGCACAACATGCACTCACATGCAAACACACTCACACAGAGAGGGAGAACATGAGCAACCATGTACACAACCACAGAACTAAGCAGTAAGCATTGCGACCATATCCAATCTGCAACCACAGAACTAAATACAATTGTGTAGTCAAGTACACAGCCACAGATCTACACAATCACAAAACCCACACAACTACACAAGTCCTATCCATTCCCACAACCTTTTGATTATGTTATTCACAAACCCAGTACTACACTACCACACACAATTCAAAACAACACCAAAGTAACCCTTGTGATACTCAACCAATGAACCACTTGTGATACTCACATCATGAACCAAACCACACATTTCCTTCACTTCCTACCAATGGCAAATAAAGATCCTTAGATCCATTCTCTAGTTGAGTGTCAGATGTAGATTATTATTTCCAGAAATTATTAAATGCATGTTCAGTATCTTCATGCGAAAATATTCTGAATGCCAAGAAAATATGATGTTGCTAATTTGGTATTGTCTACATATGGACAGTCTGTCAATGGTATCAAGACCAGTAAGTTGATACAGTACCATAATATGAACACATACTGATAATATGATGTAAAGTACCTTCACACCCCTTGACTTTTTCCACATTTTGTTGTGTTACATTTTTTTAAAAGTATTCATGGAAAATAAAACACTAATATACACTACATGATGTAAAGTATGTCGAACATCGCGTTCCAAAATCATGGGCATTAATATGGATTTTGTCCCCCCTTTGCTGCTATGACAGCCTCCACTCTTCTGGGAAGGCTTTCCACTAGATGTTGGAACATTGCTACAGGGACTTGCTTCTGTTCAGCCGCAAGAGCATTGGTGAGGTCAGACACTGATGTTCGTCGATTAGGCCTGGCTCGCAGTCGGCTTTCCAGTTCATCCCAAAGGTGTTCGATGGGGTTGAGGTCAGGGCTCTGTGCAGGCCAGTCAAGTTCTTCCACACCGATCTCAACAAACCATTTCTGTATGGACCTCGCTTTGTGCACGGGGCCATTGTCATGCTGAAACAGGAAATGGCCTTCCCCAAACTGTTGCCACAAAGTTGGAAGCACAGAATCGTCTAGAATGTCATTGTATGCTGTCGCATTAAGATATTCCTACACTGGAACTGAGGGGCCAAGCCCGAACAATAAAAAACAGCCCCAGACTATTCTTCCTCCACCACCAAACTTTACAGTTGGCAATATGCATTCGGGCAGGTAGCGTTCTCCTGGCATCCGCCAAACCCAGATTTGTCCGTCAGACTGCCAAATGGTGAAGCGTGATTCAGCACACCAGAGAACGTGTTTCCACTGCTCCAGTGTCCAATGGCGGTGAGCTTTACACCACTCCAGCCGATGCATGGCATTGAGCATGGTGATCTTCGGACATTGTAACAGTAATCGACAGCACCATGGTGAACAAAAGGACACATTTACAAATATAATCAGTGGGAATAGGGGTCAGGTGTGCGTAATGAAAGTTCCAGAAGGATCCATGACAAGTAATGTCGGGGTGGCAGGGTAGCCTAGTGGTTAGAGCGTTGGACTAGTAACCGAAAGGTTGCAAGTTCAAATCCCAGAGCTGACAAGGTACAAATCTGTCGTTCTGCCCCTGAACAGGCAGTTAACCCACTGTTCCTAGGCCGTCATTGAAAAAAAGAATTTGTTCTTAACTGACTTGCCTAGTAAAATAAAGGTAAAAAAAATGTCCTCAAACACTACAGTCCGCAAAAACACTAGGGTTTAGTAATAGTACAGTATTTAATTTGCATATACCCTGCCCATTCCCCTCCACCATATCCCAATTTGTGCCACCCACAAGTGAGAAACCTACATGCCAAGTATAGACCATTTATTGTGGTCCCTACTGGTTATAGAAAAGAACAGAAGCTCTGAACTATCTGTTCAGACCCCAATCCTATCTACCTACAGGTTATAGAAATGCAACCATGTTCTATGTTAAATATAATAAAACAAAAACACTAAAATACAGTATTTAAACTATAGTATTTTTGAATGTGGGCCTGACCGAAGATCAACCACTTCCCTGGCATGATGGAGCTGTGCAGGAAGAACATACTGGCTTGCAACATTTACGGCATGCTGAAGAGGTTCCCCAAGGAGTACAACATCTTCCCCCGCACCTGGTGATGCTTCCATTAGTCAATTGGCACTAACCTGGTTAAACCAAACTGAATGCTGCGCTCACCATCAGGGCATAACATTTACTTTTTTGTCCCCCCCCCTAGCCACTGTAGGTTAAAAAAATCTAGCCACTCAGATTTTCTTTCCAGACAAAATATTTTCTTGCAGCTAAAAAATTGAATAGTATGCTCTGTAATGTTTCTAAAACACTCTAATGTATTAATGTATTACTCGTAAGAAGTAACTAATGTGGTATATTGAATAATATATATTTTTCTTTTAACCAAAATATCACAGATGGGGAGAAAAAAAGTTAACCGGCCACTTCAAGACCGGGAAGTCACCGTGGTAGCGAGACTCAAGTCATGTTTGTGCCTGTGAGATTAAGGCTGCATTTCAAACTCATAAAAGACACACCCTCCTCCATTTACCCTCACTTTATGCCCTTGGGGGAATCCCCGTGGCCATCTTTGTCGTCGGTCCAAACGATTAGCCATACAAGGGAATTTCGCTACGTAAGCCCCTCAGCCCTCGTTTTTGATCCAGTTTGCGAGTGTACAATTATGTTCACTTTCGGAGTCTAAAACGCCCCATAATTCAATTTGCAATGATTGTACATCCGCTACGATAAGTCCGCCAAAACTTAATACCTCAATGTCAATATGGAGAAGAAAACATACAAGTGTAAGTAAAAACAAATGTAAATAAGTTAGAAATTGTGTTATTAATGCATGTGACAGATCAAACAAGTCTTGTAAAAGTAATGATGTTTTTGTTTGGTTAGCTTTTGGAAATGGTACAAATAAAAAAAAAATCCTTCCGAAGTTCCAGCTAGGCAGTTAATTAATTTGCTAGCTATCATACAGTAGGCGTATATTAATAATTATATAGTTAATATAAGTAGACAAGCAATCCATAATTGACTAGCAATTCCTTCCTCCCTTGCTCTGCAAGTGTAAACTCGTCAGATGTCATGATACGTCATCAGAAGTGTCCACTTAATTTGAGGGCTGAGGGGAGAGGGGGTTTCTTTTAAGTGTTTGGAATGCAGCCTAAATCTGATTAGTGCAGATTAGTGAAAGTGGTCTTCTCTTCCCTAGCAGTTGAAACTCAAACAGAAAAACAACCTAGCTTGTGAACAAAACAATGTAAATTAGCCAGGAAACACAAGGACAAAGTCTCGCTGTGGCAGCGAGAGGTGGAGTAGGCTATATAGAATTACTTTGACTTTGTGTGATTAATTTACCAGCTATGAAACAAAACGGTGCCAATGCTTTCAAAACAGCTGCTGCAGCATTTATTTAACTATAAATGTGATCATACTTGACTATTTTTATTCATAAACCAAATGCTTGCTTTGTGGAGCCCTGACCAACCCCCAGCGTGGCTGGTGAAATCTTACTCGACAAGGCCAAAATACCCGTATTTGGCAGGCGGCGGGTGTTAATTGTATGACCTGCTCACCATTCAATCTGGTTTAACCAGGCTATATTGATACACCTTTTACATTAGATAATACACCCTTATGCTTTGATTGCATGATGTCTGTGAATGGAAATCCCAAACTCTTTCTTAGAGGACCGAGGGGAGACGGACACTATTGGCCCTGTACCCTGCAGTGTACTTTGGAATTTGATAATGCTGTCTATTTGTTATCTAAATCAAGGGTTCCCAACCTAGGGGTCCTTACTTGATTAAAAAATATATATTGTTTATACTGATTGAATCTGCATTGATTTAGCCTAGAAACAAGCTGTAAAATGCCAGAGGAAGACACTGCTCAGATGCCCATGGGAATATCTTTGGTTTGTTTCTATGACCTACAGAAGCTGACCTTCTAAAGTCAAAGAAATTTGGGAAGTAATCTTATACAATGTGTGACTGTGTCACTATCAATTGATCGAATCACTTTCTGTAAAAGATAATTAGTATAATTAAATTGAGGGCTCATATAAATTATCCTAATAAAACATATTTGGTAGCAGAAAAACATTTAGGGAAATCGGGTCGAGACTTTATTTTCCTTATTATTATTATTATTTGTGTGATTATTATTATTACCATTATTATGTTTTAGCATTAACTAGCCTACCAAAATATGTAATGAGTCTTGTTAAACTACATAGAATTGCAGAAAATAAGCTTCAAAACAAACATTTTCCTTGGTCCTTCAAATTGAACAAATTCAAGCTGGTGTTTTATTTAATATACACTATCTAAATATACCACGTTTTTATATGACATTTTTTAAATGTGAAAAAGGGGGCCCTGGGGGAAATGGTTGGGACCCCTGATTTTAAATAATTTATGAAAGTACAATAGGAGCAGGATGAACTTTATTTTATTTTATTGTACTGCATTTACAAGAAGATGTGAAGAAGAATATGCAGCTGTGTTGGAAAAGGATTTAGACATCTGTGCTTCTTTTTTTGGCAACTGAAGCCTTTTATAAAACTGCCTCTTTTATTTAAATGTCTTTGTCCCTCCCACTACCGCTCCACATTTACAGCGACTTCCAGGCCTACACCAGGGCCAAGAAGCACAAGATGTACAGTACCAGTCAAAAGTTTGGTCACCTACTCATTCAAGGGTTTTTCTTTATTTGTACTATTTTCTATATTATAGAATAATAGTGAAGACATCAAAACTATGAATTAACACTTATTTCATTGTCATTAGTCTTTCATGTGTAGTTTTGTTAGGGATCGTATTTCAAGTTTCAAGTTTTTTATGCCACATGCACAAGTACAGTGAATTGCCTCTCTGGCAAGCGCTAAACCCAACAATGCAGTATTCAATATTAATGTGGTGCGACAAATAACATAAGGTAAAACAAAAACACACGAGAAATTAAAAGAAGAGCACGAGAAGTAATTTAGCTATATACAGGGTCAGTTCCAATACCAGATTTACAATGTGCTAGAGGGAGAGGGAGATATGTGTAAGGGGTAAGGTGACTAGACCTCAGGATACAGTATATGATAAACAGTGTGGCAGCATATGATGATTGTACTGTATGTGAGTGTGTGTAAATGTGTCAGTCTAAATGTGTGTGTGTGTGTGTGTGTGTGTGAATGTGCATAGAGATGGTGCAAAAATAAAATTAATGTATAGTACAATGTAATGTTTAGTACAATGTAGGATAGAAATGCTAACATTTGTTTTCTGTCGGTATTGATATGTTGTACATCATCAGTATGTTGTAAACGTGTTCAAGGGGACTGAGACAGACAGGAACACAATCAAACAGACACGCAGGCAGACGGACTTAGATAAGATAGACATCTGTCCTTGAACTCAGACCTACAGTGGGTGTGTTCAATCTTGCTCCTCTCAAACCGTATTTGTTTACCAGTGATATGGCCCCATTGATGACTCAAGCTACCGTTTTACTAGCTCTTGTCATAAAAGACTTGGCAACAATGCCAAACATTCAAACACTGTGAATGTACTCCTGTTCTCTAGTTCCTATTCGACAGTCTCTGTCTCACTCACTGTCCTCTTTCATGCATCTGACCAACTACACCATTAACAAACACAGTGGGAACTTTGTCTGGGACGAGAAGCAAAAGGTGATCTATTGACACGAGTCTTCCTGGGCTTTCACTTTGATGCTGTATTTGACTATCCAGCTATGGTATTTCACCAAGGTATTCCTGTAGCGTGGGTATTTACTCGTGCTTGGTTCCAGGAGTGAAAGGCAAGCACAATGCCTATTCTTTTAGGTATAAATTCTACATGTTTCCCTCTCATTAGGATAATGGCTCAATCCACTTGAGAAAACCCTGTCGGTCACAAAACAGACCATGCAAATGCTGTCGGAATGAAGCAGCTAGAACAATTAATGTCAGTCTAAAAGCAATGACTCAGAGCTGTCAGTCATGTCCCACTCTGAGACTTATGGCCATATCTGGCCCAGGTCCCCTGTACCATACTCGTATCAGTATGCAAGAGACACAGTCAGGCTTGTCAGCAGGCCAAGCATCCAATCTTATTTGCAGCATGTGTCGCGACTCAGGATGCTGATATACTGCCGCTCATATTTCATCACTGCCTTGATGTCAGGCGTAGTTTTGCCCCCAAACAAAACTAACTCCAAGAACCTTAACAGTGTGGATAAAGTGAAAAAATGAAGTTGTCTGCAGTTGTACACACAGACAACATTGTGACAGTTGAAAGTGTTTTCGCAAAGAAGTTGCAGCGGCATTGGAATAGGTCTATGACATGACGCACAACTGTATGTGGCGACATTCCTGTCTGTTTGAATGGTCTTTGTCCTGCTCGCTGTCTTTCTCTCTCTCCCCCCTCCCCACAGGAAGCTGACCCATCTGCTGGAGACGATGCACTGATACGGGGAAGGTGTGGGCTGACATCGAGGATGTGGTGATCAAGGCTCTGGTCTCAGCCCACTCAGTGCTCCAGCACAGCTACCACACATGCTTCTCGTACCACGCCGCCTCCAACACCGCCACCGGGGCCTACTTCGAGATCCTGGGCTTCGACGTGCTCATCGACTACTGCCTCAAGCCCTGGCTGTTCGAGGTGAGACCACACACACTCACTTGCTCATGTATCTGTACAGTGTGATATACTTGTGTATTTGTGTGTGGAGATCAACCACTCCACTAGCTTCATTACAGACTTCAGGCTGGACAGAGAGGTGAAGGACAGGCTGCTGTATGACATGATGGTGCTGATTAACCTGGGGGCCTGTGACCGACGCAAAGCTACTGAGGAAGAGAGGAGCAGGATCAGAGACTGGCTGCAGCACATCCGCTCCAAGGAGACACAGTGTGGTGAGGACCCTGCAAAACTTCAGTCACAATAGAGTCACAGCACAGTCATTGTAGTCACTTCACTGAGTAATGATAGAGTCACAGCACATACAGTGGGGCAAAAAAGTATTTAGTCAGCCACCAATTGTGCAAGTTCTCCCACTTAAAAAGATGAGAGGCCTGTAATTTTCATCATAGGTACACTTCAACTATGACAAACAAAATGAGGGGGGAAAAAATCCAGAAAGTATTGAGATAAACATTTGTTATTGACCAAATACTTAATTTCCACCATATTTGCAAATAAATGAATTAAAAATCCTACAATGTTATTTTCTGGATTTTTTCTCATCATTTTGTCTTTATGATGTTTTTCATGCATATCACAACCCATTGTCTAGAAAATCATGATGAAAGTGGCCATTTCAGGCCTGTTTTAGACCTGCCTCTTGTCAAATCCTGTTATCAGTGAACCGTGCATGATACAAACAACATCTTTGTGTCGTTATACTCCTTATAGTGTGCTGTAAAATATGGACTATGTCTAGATTAAACTAAAAAAGAACATACTTTTTTTTTCAACATTGAAACAATCAATATGAATACCTCAAAAGTACCCTTTTTTGATTTTGCTCATTTTTATAGACATTGTTTTAAACAATGTACTCTACAAGTACATCACATTTCAAGAGCGGGTGTTCTGCTACTTTTGATGTTATGATACATCTTATGAGCACTATGAACACAATGAATGGGAAAATGGATTCAAAGGGAACGCCCTCTGCTGGTGATTTGCTGAATGTGATTAGTTAATAACCTATAATGTCAATTTGTATATACAGTGCCTTGCGAAAGTATTCGGCCCCCTTGAACTTTGCGACCTTTTGCCACATTTCAGGCTTCAAACATAAAGATATAAAACTGTATTTTTTTGTGAAGAATCAACAACAAGTGGGACACAATCATGAAGTGGAACGACATTTATTGGATATTTCAAACTTTTTTAACAAATCAAAAACGGAAAAATTGGGCGTGCAAAATTATTCAGCCCCCTTAAGTTAATACTTTGTAGCGCCACCTTTTGCTGCGATAACAGCTGTAAGTCGCTTGGGGTATGTCTCTATCAGTTTTGCACATCGAGAGACTGAATTTCTTTCCCATTCCTCCTTGCAAAACAGCTCGAGCTCAGTGAGGTTGGATGGAGAGCATTTGTGAACAGCAATTTTCAGTTCCTTCCACAGATTCTCGATTCGATTTAGGTCTGGACTTTGACTTGGCCATTCTAACACCTGGATATGTTTATTTTTGAACCATTCCATTGTAGATTTTGCTTTATGTTTTGGATCATTGTCTTGTTGGAAGACAAATCTCCGTCCCAGTCTACAGTACAGCTATTCCCTCCGCAAGGCTATTAAACAAGCTAAGCGTCAGTACAGAGACAAAGTGGAATCTCAATTCAATGGCTCAGACACAAGAGGCATGTGGCAGGGTCTACAGTCAATCACGGACTACAAGAAGAAACCCAGCCCAGTCACGGACCATGATGTCTTGCTCCCAGGCAGACTAAATAACTTTTTTGCCCGCTTTGAGGACAATACAGTGCCACTGACACGGCCTGCAACGAAAACATGCGGTCTCTCCTTCACTGCAGCCGAGGTGAGTAAGACATTTAAACGTGTTAACCCTCACAAGGCTGCAGGCCCAGACGGCATCCCCAGCCGCGCCCTCAGAGCATGCGCAGACCAGCTAGCCTGTGTGTTTACGGACATATTCAATCAATCCCTATACCAGTCTGCTGTTCCCACATGCTTCAAGAGGGCCACCATTGTTCCTGTTCCCAAGAAAGCTAAGGTAACTGAGCTAAACGACTACCGCCCCGTAGCACTCACTTCCGTCATCATGAAGTGCTTTGAGAGACTAGTCAAGGACCATATCACCTCCACCCTACCTGACACCCTAGACCCACTCCAATTTGCTTACCGTCCAAATAGGTCCACAGACGATGCAATCTCAACCACACTGCACACTGCCCTAACCCACCTGGACAAGAGGAATACCTATGTGAGAATGCTGTTCATCGACTACAGCTCGGCATTCAACACCATAGTACCCTCCAAGCTCGTCATCAAGCTCGAGACCCTGGGTCTCGACCCCGCCCTGTGCAACTGGGTACTGGACTTCCTGACGGGCCGCCCCCAGGTGGTGAGGGTAGGCAACAACATCTCCTCCCCGCTGATCCTCAACACAGGGGCCCCACAAGGGTGCATTCTGAGCCCTCTCCTGTACTCCCTGTTCAGCCACGACTGCGTGGCCACGCACGCCCTCCAACTCAATCATCAAGTTTGCGGACGACACAACAGTGGTAGGCAGAGGGAACACCCCCCCCTATCCACACCGATGGAACAGTAGTGGAGAGGGTAGCAAGTTTTAAGTTCCTCGGCATACACATCACAGACAAACTGAATTGGTCCACTCACACTGACAGCGTCGTGAAGAAGGCGCAGCAGCGCCTCTTCAACCTCAGGAGGCTGAAGAAATTTGGCTTGTCACCAAAAGCACTCACAAACTTCTACAGATGCATAATCGAGAGCATCCTGGCGGGCTGTATCACCGCCTGGTACGGCAACTGCTCCGCCCTCAACCGTAAGGCTCTCCAGAGGGTAGTGAGGTCTGCACAACACATCACCGGGGGCAAACTACCTGCCCTCCAGGACACCTACACCACCCGATGTTACAGGAAGGCCATAAAGATCATCAAGGACATCAACCACCCGAACCACTGCCTGTTCACCCCGCTATCATCCAGAAGGCGAGGTCAGTACAGGTGCATCAAAGCTGGGACCGAGAGACTGAAAAACAGCTTCTATCTCAAGGCCATCAGACTGTTAAACAGCCACCACTAACATTGAGTGGCTGCTGCCAACACACTGTCATTGACACTGACCCAACTCCAGCCACTTTAATAATGGGAATTGATGGGAAATTATGTAAATATATCAATAGCCACTTTAAACAATGCTACCTTATATAATGTTACTTACCCTACATTATTCATCTCATATGCATACGTATATACTGTACTCTACATCATCGACTGCATCCTTATGTAATACATTTATCACTAGCCACTTTAACTATGCCACTTTGTTTACTTTGTCTACATACTCATCTCATATGTATATACTGTACTCGATACCATCTACTGTATGCTGCTCTGTACCATCACTCATTCATATATCCTTATGTACATATTCTTTATCCCCTTACACTGTGTATAAGACAGTAGTTTTGTAATTGTTAGTTAGATTACTTGTTGGTTATCACTGCATTGTCGGAACTAGAAGCACAAGCATTTCGCTACACTCGCATTAACATCTGCTAACCATGTGTATGTGACAAATAAAATGTGATTTGATTTGAGGTCTTTTGCACACTCCATCAGGTTTTCTTCCAGAATGGTCCTGTATTTGGCTCCCTCCATCTTCCCATCAATTTTAACCATCTTCCCTGTCACTGCTGAAGAAAATCAGGCCCAAACCATGATGCTGCCACCACCATGTTTGACAGTGGGGATGGTGTGTTCAGGGTGATGAGCTGTGTTGCTTTTACGCCAAACATAACGTTTTGCATTGTTGCCAAAAAGTTCCATTTTGGTTTCATCTGACCAGAGCACCTTCTTCCACATGTTTGGTGTGTCTCCCAGGTGGCTTGTGGCCAACTTTAAACAACACCTTTTATGGATATCTTTAAGAAATGGCTTTCTTCTTGCCACTCTTCCATAAAGGCCAGATTTGTGCAATATACGACTGATTGTTGTCCTATGGACAGAGTCTCCCACCTCAGCTGTAGATCTCTGCAGTTCATCCAGAGTGATCATGGGCCTCTTGGCTGCATCTCTGATCAGTCTTCTCCTTGTATGAGCTGAAAGTTTAGAGGGATGGCCAGGTCTTGGTAGATTTGTGGTGGTCTGATACTCCTTCCATTTCAATATTATCGCTTGCACAGTACTCCTTGGGATGTTTAAAGATTGGGAAATCTTTTTGTATCCAAATCCGGCTTTAAACTTCTTCACAACAGTATCTCGGACGTGCCTGGTGTGTTCCTTGTTCTTCATGATGCTCTCTGCGCTTTTAACGGACCTCTGAGACTCACAGTGCAGGTGCATTTATACGGAGACTTGATTACACACAGGTGGATTGTATTTATCATCATTAGTCATTTAGGTCAACATTGGATAATTCAGAGATCCTCACTGAACTTCTGGAGAGATTTTGCTGCACTGAAAGTAAAGGGGCTGAATAATTTTGCACGCCCAATTTTTCAGTTTTTGATTTGTTAAAAAAGTTTGAAATATCCAATAAATGTCGTTCCACTTCATGATTGTGTCCCACTTGTTGTTGATTCTTCACAAACAAATACAGTTTTATATCTTTATGTTTGAAGCCTGAAATGTGGCAAAAGGTTGCAAAGTTCAAGGGGGCCGAATACTTTCGCAAGGCACTGTATAAAATGAGTCATATCTTCGAAAGTAGCAGAGCACCCACACTGGAAATCTGAGGTGTTTGAAGAGTATATTATTTCAAACAAATTTTAAAAAGGGTACTTTTTGAGATATTTGTATTTTTGTTTTATGTTTAATAAATTAATGTGAAACATTGTATTTCAGAATTCAGACACACTCCATATTTTACAGCACACTATCAGGAGTATAATGACACCAATCAATATGTTGTCTGTATAATGTGCTTTTCACAGATCATAGGGTCTTACAGGAGGCATGTGTAGGTCTAAAAAGGGCCTAAAATCTCCACTTCCATCATGACTTTCTCAAAAATGGTTTGTGATACAAATGTAAAACACATATCAAACATCCTTCCTCCCAATGACGCTTCTATGTGAGAATTTCCAGAGCAATCTGATATACCAAAATTATTTTTGGGACTTCCTGGCATGGAATCACCCAATTGAGTCATAATACAGTCTGTTGCTCTTGAATCACAATAGTCTGCTGCTCTTGAATTATAAGTCTGCTGCTCTGGGTCATAATAGTCTACTGCTCTGAGTCATAATAGTCTGCTTGTCACACGCTGATCTGTTTCACCTGTCTTTGTGTTTGTCTCCACCCCCCTCTAGTTGTCGCCCATCTTCCCATTATCCCCTGAGTATTTATACCTTCTTTGTGCAGAGAGCAGTTGCAGGAGCCCCATGAGAAACATAGCCAGAGCAGGTGTAAGAGACTGGGCCTGCTGGGGGAGTCAGCAGGAGACGAGGGTAAAATCCACAAAGCACCCCTCTGCCCCATCCATCCCAATGTGAGTACTATCTGCTGCCTGGTGCTGTGTCCTATGGTTACCTTAACCCCCCCCCCCCCAATAGTTTTTTTTATATATGTTTCTGTTACCTGATCAATAAAACAAACATTGCATTGCCTCCTCAACTCAAAATAAACTTTTTTATGGCGTTGCGTTGCAGCCTCTGGCCTGCTCCGCTCACTTCCTCCCAGGGTGACCCAGGCGCTGAAGGAGGGGGAGGAGGGGGAGGAAGATCATCTCAGGGGGCTGCAGCTGAGGGCCAGCCTGCTCAGAGACCTGGGCAGACCAGGTGTTCGTCACAGTGCCACCTATTGTCAAGACTGACTTACGGCCATAGATAGGCAACATGGCAGCCTAGGTGAGCACTTATCCGAAGTTCACTGTGTCAGCTGTGTACGGTACTATGCATATATGCTGTGCACAGACATGCACATATAAATACCTGAGAAGCTTTTTGAAAGATGTCAGATTATACAGGTTCAAAGGTTAGTAATTATTATTCTTTAGATTCCAATTTAACAACAGGAAAATAACATGTTTCTTTAACAAAAGGCCCAACAATATTGCCTTCAAACATCCCATTACTGTAAATGTGCAAATACCATGTTTTCTACTAAAGATTGAACCAAGCCTTTATATAGGCCTATCCATAAATCCAAACACACATGCTATTTTAATAGCCCATAAATGCAAACATATGTTTAGTCATTCAACATTCATTAAAAGCATATTAATATTCCCAGGGGTGCATATTATAATTTCAGATATCAGAACTTCAGAGAGCCCCCAGAAATGCTCAATCATTACTGTCCAGATATACTCATCTACAAGTGTAGAGAGAAGAACATCGACAACAACACACAAGGGCATCACATAGGGTCAGTCATGTCTACACACTAAACTAACAATACTAATACTTGTTAGCCACCCAAAACCCCCATTAGAAAAGTGAATAGATGAGCTCTACCACAGGGGTATCAAACTCATGGAGGGCCGAGTATCTGCAGGAAGCACCTTGTCGACAACAAGGCCATCGACCACGATCACTCAAGGGACCTGCTCAAAGAAGAAGCTATGGACTTAGATAACGGCAAGGCTGCTGACCCTTCCATGAACCAGACAAACCAGCCAATCTGACTCGTTGAGACTGTATGTTGTACTGGTCAACATAACTACAGGCATGCTTGTGGATTGCATGCTGACACTTGTTTTTACTCTTCCAAAATGATTTTGTCCAGATGAGAATGTGGATGGAACATTGGTTCATCTGTCAAGCCTCATCAAGAGACATTACTCCTCAATAATAATACCTACATGTTTCAAGCAGACCACCATCGTCCTTGGGCCCAAGGAAGCGAAGGTAACCTGCCTAAATGATTACTGTCCCGTGGCACTCACGTCGGTAGTCATGAAGCGCTTTGAAAGGCCGGTCATGGCTCACATCAACAGCATCCTCCCGGACACCCTAGACCCACTTCAATTTGCATACTGCTCCAACAGATCCACAGATGACGCTATCTCAATTGCACTCCACACTGCCCTTTCTCACCTGGACAAATGGAACACCTATGTGAGAATGCTGTTCATTGACTACAGCTCAGCGTTCAACACCATAGTGCCCACGAAGCTCATCACCCAGGACAACAACCTCTTCCTCAATGTCAGCAAAACTAAGGAGCTGATCGTGGACTACAGGAAAAGGCGGGCCGAACAGGCCCCCATTAACATCAACGGGGCTGTAGTGGAGCGGGTCGAGAGTTTCAAGTTCCTTGGTGGACCACAATCTATCGTGGTCCAAACATACCAAGACAGTCTTGAAGAGTGCACAACAATACCTTTTCCCCCTCAGGAGACTGAAAAGATTTGGCATGAGTCCCCAGATCCTCAAAAGGTTCTATAGCTGCACCATCGAGAGCATCCTGACTGGTTGCATCACCGCCTGGTATGGCAACTGCTTGGAATCTGACCGTAAGGCGCTACAGAGGGCAGTGCGAACGGCCCAGTACATCACTGGGGCCAAGCTTCTTTCCATCCAGGACCGATATACTAGGCGGTGTCAGAGGAAAGCCCATAAAATTGTCAGACACTCCAGTCACCCAAGTTATCGACTGCTCCCTCTGCTACCGCACGGCAAGTGGCTCCGGAGCGCCAAGTCTAGGACCAAAAGGCTCCTCAATGTCTTCTACCCCCAAGCCATAAGACTGCTGAACAATTCATAAAATTGCCACTGGACAATTTATGTTGAACCCCCCCCCCCCCCTATTTTTTGTACAGTGCTGCTACTTGCTGTTTGTTTGTTACCTATGCATAGTCAGTTTGCCCCCACCTACATGTACAGATTACCTCAACTAGCCTGTACCGGTGCCCCCCTGTATATAGCCTTGTTATTGTTATTCTTGTTGTGTTACTTTTTATTACTTTTTTAAATTTTAGTCTACTTGGTAAATATTTTCTTCTTCTTCAACTGCACTGTTGGTTAAGGGCTTGTGCAGTTGAAGTCGGAGGTTTACATACACCTTAGCCAAATCCATTTAAACTTAGTTTTTCACACTTCCTGTCATTTAATCCCAGTAAAAATTCCCTGTGTTAGGGGAGTTAGGATCACCACTTTATTTTAAGAATGTGAAATATCAGAATAATAGTAGAGAGAATGATTTATTTCAGCTTGTATTTCTTTCATCACATTTCCAGTGGGTCAGAAGTTTACATACACTCAATTAGTATTTGGTAGCAATATCTTTACATTGTTTAAATTGGGTCAAACGTTTTGGGTAGCCTTCCACAAGCTTCCCAAAATAAGAATTTTGGCCCATTCCTCCTGACAGAGCTGGTGTAACTGAGTCAGGTTTGTAGGCCTCCTTGCTCGCACACGCTTTTTCAGTTATGCCCACAAATTTTCTATATGATTGAGGTCAGTGCTTTTTGATGGCCACTCCAACACCTTGACTTTGTTGTCCTTAAGCCATTTTGCCACAACTTTGGAAGTATGCTTGGGGTCATTGTCCATTTGGAAGACCCATTTGAGGTGTTTCTTCAATATATCAACATAATTTTCCTACCTCATGATGCCATCTATTTTGTGAAGTGCACCAGTCCCTCCTGCAGCAAAGCACCCCCACAACATGATGCTGCCACCCCCGTGCTTCCCGGTTGGGATGGTGTTCTTCGGCTTGCAAGCCTCCCCCTTTTTCCTCCAAACATGACGATGGTCATTATGGCCAAACAGTTCCATTTTTGTTTCATCAGCCCAGAGGACATTTCTCCAAAATGTACGATCTTTGTCCCCATGTGCAGTGGCAAACCGTAGTCTTGCTTTTTTATGGTGGTTTTGGAGCAGTGGCTTCTTCTTTGCTGAGTGGCCTTTCAGGTTATGCCGATATAGGACTCACTTTACTGTGATATAGATACTTTTGTACCTGTTTCCTCCAGCATCTTCACAAGGTCCTTTGCTGTTGTTCTGGGACTGATTTGCACTTTTTGCAACAAAGTACGTTCATCTCTAGGAGATAGAACACATCTCCTCCCTGAGCGGTATGGCGGCTGCGTGGTCCCATGGTGTTTATACTTGCGTACTATTGTACAGATGAACGTGGTAACTTCAGACATTTGGAAATTGCTCCTAAGGATGAACCAGACTTGTGATGGTCTGAAGGTAGGCCTTGAAATACATCCACAGATACACCTCCAATGGACTCAAATAATGTCATTTAGCCTATCAGAAGCTTCTAAAGCCATGACATCATTTTCTGGAATTTTCCAAGCTGTTTAATGGCACAGTCAACTTAGTGTATGTAAACTTCTGACCCACTGGAATTGTGATATAGTGAAATCTGTCTGTCAACAATTGTTGGAAAAATGACTTGTGTCATGCACAAAGTTAGATGTCCTAACCGACTCGCCAAAACTATAGTTTGTTTACAAGAAATTTGTGGAGTGGTTAGAAAACGAGTTTTAATGACTCCAACCTAAGTGTATGTAAACTTCCGACTTCAACTGTAAGTAAGCATTTCACGGTAAAGACTACACTTGTTGTATTCGGCGCATGTGACAAAGTTTAGTCCTGTAGTCTGAAGCACTGATTGTTATCCACCGCAGTATTTATATCCCATTTGTGGAACTGACTGCTTGGCTGGCTGTCTGGCTGGCTGTTAGAATTAGTAGGAAACACAAGGGGAAGCATTTATAAAAAATAAATAAAAAGAGATCTGGTAACTGAAAGTAAAAAAGGTAGGCCTCCATTTGGATACATTACATTGAACGTAGTTATTGTTAGTTGTTGAACACAATCCAGAACCTCAGCAGCTTTTTGTGAATATATCTCTTGTCAAGTCACATAGTTGTCATTAATGTCATATTTACAGTATTAAGTATATTTGAAAGTACTTATAAATTCTTAATTTGCCTGTTGGTTTACATTGTATACCGTATTAACTTGATGCCATTTCAAGGCCTTGGCTGTGAACCAATCCAGACCTTAAACAATCTCTTACTATTAGGCTGCATGTTGAAAGTAAAGGTATAGAAAGCAGTCTGGTTGCAGAGCATTGTGACTGTTGATGCCATTAAAACAAGAGAAAGAGACAGAGGCTATGTTAGCATGTCGTTAGCATGTCCAGCAGCAGGATGTTGTAAATATCACATAGTGGCGTTCCCCATACACAGGCAGAAATGCTGGGCGGGAAGCAGAGATTTTACTGTTTGCTCTTTCTTTCGCTGCTTGGTTTGCCCATAGTTCTCCAGTTAGAGAGCTTTTCTTTCCAGTGTCTGTCTGATCTTATTACCCATGCAGACTTCCAGAGGGAAAGAGATTCCCCTCTGTCTGTTCCCATCTAGTGTTTCAATGGCATTTACAGAGGCCGTTCCCTAGCGCTTCATTCCTCAGTCGCAGTTCATATGAAAGACAAAAGTCTTTGCGCTCCGAACCCTGAGATTATTCTTTGAGGCCTGAGGGATTGTGCAGATCTGGAGTAGCGGTTGGTCAAGAAGACGGTATGGGATTGTATTTCAGGCAACAGGGCTTCACTAAAGTTTTTACTCGTGTCTTACGCCAGGACAGACTGGCCATAATGCATAAGGGTGGTGATTGAGAGACCTTGGACATCATTGCTTCTGTGACCGACATGGATAGGACCGTGAGGTCTCCTCCAGAAATGCAATTCTCCATCCCCTTTGGTCCCAATAAAAGCTGACACCATTCCTGCGGGTTGTGCCTCACAGGCAATTTTAATGAAGGTAAATTGCTAACTAATTTATCCAACAAATAACTGCTTACAAATGTATTTAGTCATTTCATCCAAGGGCACGATGACCACTCATGACTACTCATGATTTATTATTCTAATACAATATTGTTGACTTTGCAACAACTTTTTATTTTAGTTCCTTTCCCAATGCTGATACTACTGTTATATATAATGTGACCTCGAAGGTCTTGGTAGACAGTCATATTTAGTCAGGCAAATACATGATCACAACAGAGCTGCAGAGATGAACCCTAGACAGAAGAACCTTCACAAATGGCTGCTCTTCCCCTTGGTGTCCCGCCAACATAAGCTGTATTCAGACAGACTAATCTCTCCCTATACTTTGTTAAGCACCTGTGCAGGTGTGGAGACCACAGGGTAATCTATGCCACTTCTGGCCTTTAGAAATCATCTGCCCAGTCATTATGAGTGCTTAGTTAAAAGCAATCAATCTAGACTGATTTCATTTGAAAGGACCATAGGTTTAAAAACTTCCGTTGAACTTAATTTGGTTACCTTAATGCACCACGAAATGTACTATACAGTAGCAAGCGCTTATAGTGCGGCAGTTATTGGTTTGTTTTTGTTCTTTAAGTGCCAAATTGATTTTTCTGTGAACTGTATCCATATCACTGTAAAAGTTATTGCTTCCAAAAAGACGTGCAATAAAACATTCTTACACATACTGTAATATATTCTAAACCGCTCCTGTAGGTAAATCATTAAAGTAGTGTTTGATCTGCATTTGAGAAGGGTGACCTCGCCAAGTTTTAAGACTTGCGAAGTAGGATCAGCCTTTGTTTTCCAGTAGCCCAGTTTATCACCTTTTCAAGGGACAGACTTGCAAAGAAACAGTTGTCTGGATACTCAGTTTTTGGGACCACAGTATAGAAAGAGTGTTGTTCTGTTCTTCTTCTTGATAACAGCACAGGTTGAGTTGGAGCAGAGTGTGTTGCCCTGATGGTCAACTTGGTAAACCAGTCTCCAGATTATCAGGGCTGTGTTCCAATTGGTTGGTTTTGTGTCTATCTCAGCGGAGGGTGAACTCTTCCATCCATGTTTCTGTTTTACAATGTTAACAGAGCTTCATTACAAACATTGTTTTGGGGATTTCTATCCAAAACATTTTATTACCACTCCACTAACCATTTACAAGATGTGGAGGGTTGTTGTGCTTTGCAGTTTCACGTAATGGCACACAGCTGCAAATGTGTCCAGCAGTAGGCTAAATCATTTGTTTTCAGCTTCAATGATAGTTGGATATTTTGATATTGTTTTATTCCTGGAAATACAGTATAATATTACTTTGATTATGGCATACATCGGTGAGGGCTTCTATTAGTCATGTTAACCATTCTGTCCATCGCTCTGCCCTTTTTTAATCTGTTCATCATTATCTTCTTATCTCATGATGTTTTGGCCTGTGCTATAATTGCTCTATTTTTAGACTGGTAAGAACATGCAGCTTCTGAATGTGTAATACAATCTGTAATAACAGGGCACCTTAATGTCAATAAATAGCAATAATGTAATTGATAGCCTCCATGTCTACAGTCTGTCTGGGATTACTGCTGAATCAGACAAAGAACCACGTACAGTAATCTAAACAAGGTATTGCTGCCCTAGACCAAGGAACTGTTAACAGATAAGACACAGTTATATGATTAGAATATAGGTTCTATGTGTGCAATTGAACCATTCAAAAGTATATTGACAATGTAGATTGATTTTAGTTTATTTAATTTACTTTGTAAAAGTATGCTTGACAGAGTAATATAGGTCATTGTTGATACAAACAAGTGTAATCAATCACAATTTGCTCTTTTAAAATATTGAACAAGAGATTTCTCATAAATATGTATTAACTCAAATATTTCATCACATATTCCGAAAGGTGGAAAAGAAAATCTTATGGGCACATTGCGCCATCACATATTCTGGTACTGTATGCATTCTCTTCAATTCTAGACAAAATAATAGAATAGTGCAAACATTAGAAAAACAAACGAGGAACAGTAGTTTCTGTAAAGCCATTTCTCAGGTGTTGAGATTCATACTTGATTATCAGAGCAAACAGTGAAATAGGAGAATTTCTATGACTGAGAAGTTTCAATATATATACATTTTTAATATATATTGTTTCACCTGCAATGTCTAATTGGACATTCTACTAATGGATCTTCTCTGCCTTTTAGTGAATTGGCAGTTAGAATGAAGATTCTCGTTTTTGGAGCTAAAGAAAATGCAGTTACGACAAAAGGAACTTCTTTTTTATTGCCTCAAGGTCATCCCCAGTGTTAGGCTGGAATGTTTCAAGGTCATCAATCTGGAAAGTTGTTGCATTTCACATGAATAAATAAAACCGTATTAACAACCCCAGCTGTGTTATTACAGACAGACACATGCAAATATAGAGCACCAACAACATGGAAAGCTGGATCAAATTGCACTCCTCCAGGGAGGGCAGTTTATCTGATCATGAGGTGTGATTGTGCTCAATGTACTGTCACCCATTGACTTCATATCATAATTTCCTGGTAGCTACTGTAGGAAACTTCATCTGGGCAAAGGCACCTCTTCCCTCCTGTCCAGACTGGTAGCCATCGTTTTGGGACTGCGTGGTTGATTCAGGCCAATCGCGGTCAGCCCTCTGGCTTTGAACAGTTGGTCTGATCCCCAGTGGAGGCAGAGGGGGCAGGGGCAAGTGGCAGGATTGTGCATCACATTGGAATGGGGGTAGAGAGCTGTTGGGGGTAGACCACCCGGCCTGGGGTAGGGGGAGTGAGAGAGGCGCAGGGGATCCAGTGGTCTGAGGGGTGCAGTGAAGGGGCTGGGAATGGAGGGGGCACCTGCCCCCACCCCGAGGTGAGAGTAGAGGTGCAGGGGGAGGTGGGGGAGAAAGGGGTAAGGTAGGCCTGCTGCAGCCTGGCTCACCATAAGGGCACACAGGTTGGGGTCCAGGGGGTGTGGCCAGCTGAGAGAGTGCCGCTGCCTCTTGTCCTTCATTCGCCTGTTTTGGAACCATACCTGGGGTTGGGGAGGAGAGAAAGGATGAGAGGGGAAGGAAGGAGGGACCAACCGAAATGCCCACCTAACCTGGGCTGCTTCACATTTCTCAATGACAAATTACAGTAGACCCACACTATAATACATCACAAATGTGCTTTGTTTAGGTTACTTTCAGGTAAGGTTAGACCATCACTGTTAAACTGGTAGTTCGGGAGCCTGAACTGACACTCCCTACCTATAAAAAGGTAAATGCCAGAAGCTGTTGCTAAACTCCCTCATTTATGAAGTCATGCCTTGCATTCCTTGTCATTCATAAAAATTCCTCAAATAGTTTAGATAAATGTTGTTTATATGCATATTATCACTCCAGTGTTAATCTGCAAAAATATAATTATTCGCCTACCTCCTCATGCCTTTTGCACACAATGTATATAGACTCTTTTTTTCTCATTTTTTTCTACTGTGTTATTGACTTGTTAATTGTTTACTCCATGTGTAACTCTGTGTTGTCTGTTCACACTGCTATGCTTTATCTTGGCCAGGTCGCAGTTGTAAATGAGAACTTGTTCTCAACTAGCCTACCTGGTTTAAATAAAGGTGAAATAAAATAAAATTAAAGTGACTAAGTTGGTCAGGGCCCCTGCATAAGGCAGGCTGCGTCGCTGTCAGTATGCCAAGTGTAGGCTTAACTCTAAAAGTGAACAAGAAAGAAAGGTAAAAACGCATTTGACATTTAATTATAATTGCTATGTGTGCAGTAGGGTAAGCTACCTTGATTGTGGTCTCGGGGAGGTTCAGTGCTGTCGCCAGTTCGCATCTCCTCGGTCGAGAAACATAGCTCTCCTTGAGGTATTCTTGCTCCAGGCGGGACAGTTGTTCCCGGGTAAAGGCTGTTCGGTGTCGCCGACTGTGGTCAATCAAATTGACTGAGCTGCGCGGGCATGGCTCATCTCCATGTCCACTGTTTCTATCAGCCACTATGGCGACCGGCGTTTCCCTGCCCTCTGCAACTGAAAAATACAAACATTGAGAATGAAGTTAAATGAAAAAGAGCAGTTTTGATTTCTTTTTAGAAATTCACGTGCATGTCTGTTGCGAACTGTTTCAATCCAAACTTCCCAATAGAATAGGTTAGGCCTATAATTCGAAAAGAATACCAAACAGAAGTCTATCACGGTCGTTGTTGTCTAGTCGAGATATAACTCCCGTAGCATAATATTTGGCAATGTATTGTCCATGCTTAATTACGCGTACGTTACTAAAGTAGCACGGGCCTAAAAGGAAATAGCATAAGAACACTTTATCGGTTGGCTTCCACGGCATGTGCAAACCAAGGCTACAGACAACTAAGATTTGAGAATACTTTAGGGCTACTTACGCATATTGCCGTTTCTTTTCTGATATATGTGTCCTGGCTTCAAGTTTAAACCAAGTTTACTCCTTTATAATTGTTGGCCTAAAATTTTAAAATTTCCCAATGCGTGCGCCACTGTATCATCCAAAATTGATAACGCTAAAATTGGTGTCTCTCTCCTTGCCTTGTTGACGCACTGTCTGCAGACTCGAGCCAAGTTCGTTTACAGAGAAGGGATGAGTTGTTTTTGTCGCCCGGTTTGAACCCCCCCTCCTTTCTCTCCTTCTTTCTGTCTTTTATATCTCCCTGGTCGAGACATCTTTTGCTAATGAGAGACACGGTCTATCCGCCAAGGCGCCGCCTGGGCGCAAGGAGGGAATGAGGTGTTCAATTGTCTTTGGTCTCCGACCAGTCTTTGTACTTTTGTTATGGAGAATTAAGATCGACCTCCCTTTCCTTACTGTCACAGAAGCTTCCCTGTCGAAATAGACCAACCCTCATTGTTCTGTGGCGTTTGATGTTTGTATGTCGGGAAGTCAATCATTAGAACCCTAATGTTCGTAAATTGCGTAAATGTGAGGTACAACCTGCACAAAGGCAGAAAACCCGGCATTTAACATTTTCTCAGATATTGTTGACTGACTTAATACATTTTAGACATATAGTTTGGCATAAATAGTATTTAAAACATCAAGTCATACACTGGTATAATTACACCTATGTAAAGACATGTGGCGATGATGATGTTAATGATTATTGAAACAGAGATATGCTTAAAAACATATTATTGATAGGCTACAGAGTCAAACAGAAATATTAACGTAGCTACATGCATTTAACACATTTGAAAATAAATATGGTTCCTAAATGTATCAAGAGTCCCCCGTTGAAATAGGAGTTAGGAGGAGTACCTATAAAATCAGAGGAAATAGCCTACCATAAGTGCTTACTAATGTGTCAATACAGTTGCACCTAGTGCGCACTTGTAAATGGGGTGCTAGTTGACTGATCAATGGGATCATTGGCTTATGTTCCATCAGAACACTTTTACAATGCTTAATCCAGTCCTGATCCCATCGATGATTAAAGAGTGTTAATTCAACTGGCTAGGCCAATCGTCAAACACTGAGGGGATCGATTATTTATTCCATTGAACAGATTTGTTAATCATAGACCTAAACGAAATCTAATGTATAGCCGCCTAACTCTCTCATTAAATTGTCACTGTGAGAAGTGAATTGCAGAGATGGCTGAATCGATGCGTCGCCCTCATTCTGGATAGACGATCTAAAATGGAAAAGCATGGGAACGTAATTTTTGTGTAATTGGTGAATAGGAAGTGTTAGTTGTCACACGCTCGCCTCCGGGTAGGCTATAAGACTGGTGGAAGAGCCTCTGCATCTCTTTGTCCCGCTCCCCAACGTATAAACCTTTCCTTGCCCCAATAAACGTTGCCTTGCCCCAGCGGAGTGGTCATGGAAATCGGGACCAGCGGGAGAGTGGAGAGGGGTGGCAGCCTGGGTGCGCAGTAGTCCACCAATCTATCCTATTCCAGACGTAGACAGACGTGCACGTAGTTAGATCGGCGGACATGGCGCTGAAGGATGGCTTAGGCTACTGCTGTCACCCAAGTGGATGTTTGTATTGTTATACATAGACTCTTTGATCACAAATGGCCGAGTGGCTCCAAGTTGATTGACAGTTGTCTTCTGTCTAGAGGCAAACCGGGTCAAACCAGGTCCAATGGCGCTTGGAATACAGGGTTATTATCATGAGGAATCATCGACATGATTGATATCAGCCACTAAACGTCTGCAAAGTGAGAAGTTTGCACATCATCTCTCTACCTAAATATATATATATTTAGGTAGAGAGATTATATATATATATAAACTGACAATCATCCAGGACATTCAGACGGAGCAAATAACCAGAAATCAATCAAAATACTTTACAAAAACTTTACAAAAATGTACTTCACAAAAACTTGGATGTAATTCGAGGTTTGAAACATCGATGTTCTGGACATCTGTATCTTCTCTTCTCTATTTTTTTTTAAATATTTTTTTCTCTACCCCAAAATAGACGTTAACCACACACGCCTATCGAGTATTATACAGAGAGACTAACAAATTAAAAACAACAGTTTAGGCTAAATTGACCTATCTCTGATTTCAATTCAATAGGTCACATGAATGCATTCTACTATTAGAGTATATTGGGTAGATATAGGCCTACCCTCTGAGCTTCCCATAGTGTATACCCTCCCATGTTTTGGGGGCAGAAAAGGGGTCGTGGGTTTAGGCACTGAGCGCCCCCTTATGACCAGACCACTAACTGCTCACTTTCGGAAGGCTTTCATTGAACGAGTGTGCAGAGTACCACCTGTGGGCGCGTCACCGAGTTGAAAATGAACATTTGGATGGAGGAGCATATACAGCTCTGGGTAAATTAAGACACCACTGCAATATTAACAGTTTCTCTGGTTTTACTATTTATAGGTATGTGTTTGGGTAAAATTAACGTTTTTGTTTTATTCTATAAAAAACTGGCAACCCTTATACCAAATTCCAAATACAAATATTGTCATTTAGAGTATTTATTTGCAGAAAATTACAAAATAACTAAAAAGATGCCGTGTTGTCAGACCTCGAATAATGCAAAGAAAATAAGTTAATATTCATTTTTAAACCACACAGTACCAATGTTTTAACTTAGGAAGAGTTCAGAAATCAATATTTGGTGGAATAACTCTGATTTTTAATCACATCTTTCATGCGTCTTGGCATGCTCTCCACCAGTCTTTCACATTGATGTTGGGTGACTTTGTGCCACTCCTGGCGCAAAAATTCAAGCAGCAAATTCAAGCATCATTGTTTGATGGCTTGTGACCATCCATCTTCCTCTTGATCACATTCCAGAGGTTTTCAATCGGGTTCAGGTCTGGTGATTCGGCTGGCCATGACAGGATCTTGATCTGGTGGTCCTCCATCCACACCTTGATTGACCCGGCTGTGTGGCATGGAGCATTGTCTTGCTGGAAAAACCAATCCTCAGAGTTGGGGAACATTGTCAGAGCAGAAGGAAGCAAGTTTTCTTCCAGGACACCCTTGTGGGTGGCTTGGTTCATGCGTCCTTCACAAAGACACATCTTCCCGATTCCAGCCTTGCTGAAGCACCCCCAGATCATCACCGATCTTCCACCAAATTTCACAGTGGGTGCAAGACACTGGCTTGTAGGCCTCTCCAGGTTTTGCACCCACTGTGACATTTGGTGGAGGATCAGTGGAAGACCGAGGAAGCCACGTACAAGGTTGTCCTGGAAGAAAACTTGCTTCCTTCTGCTCTGACAATGTTCCCCAACTCTGAAGATTTCTTTTCCCAGCAGGACAATGCTCCATGCCACACAGCCAGGCCAATCAAGGTGTGGATGGAGGACCACCAGATCAAGTTAAAACATTAGTATTGTGTTGTTTAAAAATGAATATGAACTTATTTTCTTTGCATTATTCGAGGTCTGACAACACTGCATCTTTTTTTGTTATTTTGACCAGTTGTCGTTTTCTGCAAATAAATGCTCTAAATGTCAATATTTTTATTTTAAATTTGGGAGAAATGTTGCCAGTAGTTTATAAAATAAAACAAAAACGCTAATTTTACCCAAACATATACTTATACATAGTAAAAACAGATAAACTGTTAATGTTGCAGTGGTCTCTTAATTTTTTCCAGAGATTTCTATAGAGGATGGAGCAATAGGCTAATTCGTAAGGAGGACTGAAATACTAATTTTCCGTTACCAGTTAAAACAATGATAGCTGACCTTTCGTTTCGTAGCGCTCCGATCATTGTTAGAACCTTCTATCTCTAGTAGCGTACGTTTTCATATGATTTTGAGCATTATTATTGGGTAAGCATAATAAGCCGCAGCAATAGGTGGTAGTATCTCTCTGGGATCTGATCCGTCGTCAGTATTGTGGAATAATTTGAATGGAGAAAGCTGATCCGAGAGCAGCGCTGCTTTTCTTTCCATCCTACATACATACACATGGTCTAACGAGGCACTTATCGAACATTCTCTCGACGTGCTTGTTGACCCATAAATAAAGATGCATCTGGTACGATCATATCATAATGCTTAATAGAGGCAGTGTGCACTCCTTCTGACGTGTGTGCATCACGCATGTTTTCACCACGATTAGCCTATCCGCACCTCGTCTGCACAGTAGGTAAGCGTCACACCATTGGGTGAGGGGGACAAAACACCTGTTATTGAATATTTTGACAAGAAAACACTCAATTGATTTACCCAACTTAATTTCAAGTTCACTATGTTACATAATGTAGAGGAAAATAAACCTTTGCGCAAAACCATTAACGTCGATAAGATGTACAGTACGCCCATTTGGACACGCAAAGCGCTCTGTATGTCATCGACTGAAAAATATACAATTTGACAATTGCAGCATAGGCTACCTTATATGTTTACAAAACATGTTTTTAATGTTGATGCTGTAATTAGTAACAGTAGTACCTTCATTAGTAACAGTGAAATTTGTTTGACATATCGACTCTTGATAACACAGATGCTAAAACCGACCTGTCAGAGATGAAGCAAAAATAAGTAAATAAAAATAATCGATGAATCAGTGGCAGACAAATGGAACCACCGAGGCCTATATTCTGTGCGTGTGAAGCTTATATTTGTTTCTCCAACAGAAACAGTACCAGTGTGGGTCCCTCTTGACTGTACACAGACCACATCTGCTTCGGTCTTGACAAAGAGGGCACGGGCCTTTGCCAAACGTCGTTAAATTAACAAACTCCAGTTTCAGTCAAGGGAGAAGGATTGGCATCGGCTCAAGAATTTTGTTCGACTCCCACCGATCTCTACAGGGGTGGATTGGTTTATTTTGGTCTCAAAAAAGAATAGGCGTCGCGTTGAGGCATAATGAAACGCACAGAACAGCTTCAAATGGCAGAGTGGTTCGCTCTCTGGACCAAGATGGCAAACCGAATGTTAACGACTGCAATATGTAAGAAACATGACATCACCAATACCATCATGGGGTTCCTCAACATGCACGAACGTTTATTTAATTGTTTTATTCTTGGGTGGTGACATGGCTGGTTGGTCCATCATAATTTTAATAAATTACACTTGAAAAACGTAGGCTGACTTAAATGTGCTAAAACGTTTAATGAACACAATAAGCCTAGCACTAGTGCTAATAGCCATTTTTGCCTAGACAAAAAAAAAATGTGCAAATGCATAGTTCTAGCATAACTCACTTGATTCCTGAACTGAAAGAATGAATGTACGTTGAATCATAACCACTTCTTCCATAATATCACATTTCGTGAAATAGTCCTACACACAATATTTAGGCCTACATTTAGGACAGCAGGAGAGGCGGCTACAAAATTATTTTGTAAATTGGCCTAATTATGAAATTAAATAAATGGTACTGGAATTAGTTTGGTAGGGGAAATCTATCATAAATCTTCCATCAAATGTTGCAAAAATGAATCAGCTATAGGTCACCTATGCCATATGACTAATTCCATACAACTGTATGATAAGACAGTCACGCACCTTTGTCACTAATATGTAGGCTAATATTAATGTCTGCAACCCATTCCGATTATTTCTAAATTTAGGATATGTTTTGTTTGCTAAAACTAACGAAAACTGTGGCATTAGCAATAATGGGTGGAAAACATTCTGAGAAAGGAGAAATAGAATGTGATTTTGATCCTCTGACCTGAGACCTGAAACTAAAATTGACAATAAAGGTCTGAGGATCATTCCTTCAACGAATATCGGCCAGGACCTCATTTGCCAGTTGGTTTGCACCTTAACACAATCATGTTATTACAATACATGCCTAATGATAGTAATTTCAACATTTATTAGTAAGCGTAGGCCTATAATTTGACCAAGCATTTTGTTTCTTGTGAGGGGACAAAAGAACCGTGCGTAAATGTTGACGATGACGTTTCTTATGGATAGTGTACTTGTCATCTTAAACGTTCACCTCGTTTTTGATTGATTGAATACGTTGTTCCAGAAATGTTTCCTGTTATATATGCTCCACATTAGCCTACATTGTAACAACCGCCTTGGTTTTGAATGTTTAGTTATTGCCCTACCACCATATCATTGTCAAACCAACCCAGCGCAATCAAACGAATATAGGCTCATTTTCCCCACTGCTATTAGACAAAGCAGAAGCATAATATTTTACTGTTAAAAGTAGAGTAAGTATAAATATTATTAAAACATGAAGACTGGAGCATGTACATGCAGTATTCGTTTTCATTGATGGACATTATTGAAGTTCACAAAACTATTAAAAGTGGGCCTACTTGGAAATGCATTCTCTTCATAATAGGGAAACAATTGCTTTTCCCTCGCCAAGATGTTACGTCAGAACACCATTATTAGTCTGCCAAACCCAAAACGTATTTTCTGTGTCACGACCATAGATATTTGGTTATAGTAAAGTTTTGTTCTCGGCACTTTTCGTAACAAATTGCCAAGATGTTCTAGCAACTGAATTTGAGCCTTCCAACTGATAACGTGAACATATAGGCTACGCCCACACTAAATATCTTCAGCTCAGAGGAGACAGAATGGCTGGTGCGTAAAACTGTGCGTAATGGCGCTCATGTAGGCCAATATCGTTTTCAGGTAAGGATCTTGTTACCTTCATTGGCTCTCGTCTCTGCATCCATTAACTCAGGTTGGTTGAACGACGGCACAGACCGCCATTATAAAACGAAGATGAAAGTGTGTAATGATTCGAGCCGGGGTATTTACTGTGCCCAAGCTGAAACAGAACGCAAGGCACTGCCTGGAACTGCGTGGGAATTCTCCGCCATAAACGCTTTTATTCCTCTAAGTTAATTATCTGGACTGAACTCTAAACGCCAGTCATAATTATCCGACTAGGCTGCCAGTGTCTCGTGCAGCTCGGTCATAATGTTTGTGGTCATTATACAGATATATGACTGTCCGTTACTCAAAACAACATTGAGTTGATTATTCTGTACTTTTACAGTTCAAGCTTAAACTTGGGTTGTGTCGGTGGTGAATCTGTTAGAAATGGGAAACGGAACCACTGAAATGTCATTATTGATTTCCTAAATAACATATGATCCAGCCTATCCTAATTTAGAACAGCCACCCACGTTTTGGCTTAGTGTTTTAATTTATTTTGCCGTTATGTTGTAGATGACAGAGTAAACGAAGTTACTCACTCATTGCCAAGTAATAACATTCCGTATTCATATTTGTGTCCGTTTCCATCATCATTCTTGAACATGTAAATGCATGGGCCTATATGTAGGTCTACAAAAGGCAGGTCAGGTGCATGGAGGCCTATTATATATATATTCATTTTTAAACTTCGATCGATTTCAGAATACTAGTAGGTCTATTGTTGAGAATGTCCTGTCGACTTTCAATGTAAAAAATACGTGATTTAAATTGGCTAGAGGGATAGTCTATATGCGATTGTGTCTTATTTTGCCCAATTTCATCTTTTCGGGGGGATTTATTTTCTAATACACGACTCCGGCTCACCTTTTACTTTTCTGTCTGCAATATCGAGTTATTTTTTAAATAATTTACTGATGAAGTAATATTTTCATTCTCACTTCATCTGATTTATGCTATTCACAATCTAATTATGTAGGTTGCTAACTGTAATGGTCCATATTTGCCAGTATTTTAGATAAATATCTTCTAAATGAGGGATATTCATGATACAGAAAATGTTAATTGCTATTTGTATTTTTCTGAGAAGTTATCCGAAGTTGCCTTCTGTCTTAGGCTCAACGTGCCTGCCTTGTTGCTAGTTGGCTGCAAAATGTCATTATGGTGTCTTATAATTTATGATTGTATCATGTTAGAACAATAGTTGACAGTATATGTAGGCTAAAAGTAAATCCATCAATGTTGTCAATAACTACGAAGCAAAGGGTAATTTTGACCACATTACATATCCCGTTGTCATGTTTTCATCCTACCTATATGTCCAATTTGATGAGACATCATCGCATTAGGTACATTTTTGCCCTTTAAAATGATCAAACTCATGTTTCACTGTGGTGCTACCCTAAAAAGGTACAAACTGCAAGGGTACAATTATCTACCTATAACTAATGAAACAAAGGACGTACCTTACAGGGTAAGGGGGATGCCTAGTCAGTTGTACAACTGAATGCATTCAACTGAAATGTGTCTTCCACGTTTAACCCAACCTCTCTGAATCAGAGAGGTGCGGGGGGCTGCCATAATCGACATCCACTTCTTCACAGATTTTTACCTTGTTGGCTTGGGGATTCAACCCAGTAAACTTTCGGTTACTGGCCCCACTACAGTGATAAGAATTTGTACCCCTTTAAGTACAATTCGGTACCTTTTTTTCTGAGAGTGTAGGGCTCTAATAAATCTGACCCAAATCAGTGAATCCCAATGCCAGCCTCTGATGGAGTACCTATTGTATTTGCCTATACCACTAAGGGGCTAATGGATGGATGCTCACTATGCTTGTGAACCATGTCTTATATCCTCAACATAGTTTATTAAAACATTGTTCGCTCCTACAGACAGTGAGTCACGTGGCTGTGGCTTACTATAAAAAGCAGGCAGACAGTCAACGAGACATTCAGTTACTGTTCGATTGAACGTTAGAATAGGCAACATGAGTTACCTAAGTGACTTTGAGCGTAGTATGATTGGCAGTGCCAGGCGCGCCAGTTCCAGTATCACAGAAACAGCCAGCCTCCTGGGCTTTTCACGCATGACAGTGTCTAGGGATTCTTCCTGTGGGCAAAAACAGATTGCTTAACGAGAGAAGTTGAAGGAGAATGGCAAGAATCCTGCCTAGTGTCAATGGTACAGGCTCGTGTTGGTGGTGTAAGGATGTGGGAAATCTTTTCCCGGCACAACGTTAGGTCCCTTGATACCAACTGAGCAACATTTGAATGCCACACCTTGTAGAATCCATTCCCAGAAGAATTTGGGATGTTGTGGTTTCAAAGCGGGGTCCACCCCGGTACTAGATGGGTGTATCTAATAACCTGACCACTGAGTGTACATGTCATTAAGGCCCTAAACCATGGCAAGGAAGGTGCACAACAAGGCCAATGCAGGCATCCCAGTAAAAACAGTGAATGGTGTACAGTAGAGTAGTGTCGGCTATATTCAGAGACTGCTTACTAAAGATCACATGAAAAGGCAACAAACCGTGTCAACATTATGGCCCATCTCCATGACAATCTGTGGGACCCAAGTTATGAATCAAATGGCAGCCGGGTTTTGTGGTTAAGATAATTTACTTTTGTGGTTATTCAAGAATTATGTGAAATGTTGTACTGGGAACTAAAGCCTTGGGTGTAACTTACCCAGATAATACTGTGCAGTACATAGATTGTTGAAATGAGCCCCAGCCTCCTGAAAGTCACCAGCTTACCAGGTCTGATTTTTGTGGGTTGTGCTTCACGGGCCCACATGGTTTTAGGTGATGCTTTGCACGGACACACATGGACACACGGACACACACACACACACATGGACACACACACACACACATGGACGGACACGGACACACACACGGACACACACACACACACACACACACACATGGACGGACACGGACACACACACACACACACACACACACACACGCACACGATCTAAGGTCAGAGTCCTAACTTTAGATGTGTAACTCTAATTTCCTCCCAACACTCCCACAGACATCACTGCTGTATAATTTAAATGAGAGACCTAGTTACACATGCATGTTTGTTGGGTTAGGATTCCCTGACAGAGTAAAGGACATCCACTCATATTGAGGGGTCTATGCCTTATCTTAATTCTAAACATGTGCTTTTAGGGTCGAGTCCTGTTCTGTAGTTATGCTTCTTCTTGTACGATCAAAGCATTTCTGCAAGAAGTTATACTGTGTGTTGTCTTTGTTGCAACCATTTCCAGTTAGAATGAGTCTATCTTCTTTAGTGGACAGTTTTTAATCTAGTGGTTTGTTCTTACAGAATGCCATACTAATAACACACCTACTACCATACATCGTATGTTTCCAGTCATAAGTCAACTATATCCACGTGTTATAACAGTTCCATTATAAATAGCAAAGAAGCACTTACACTGGTATGGAACAAGGCCCATGCTGAAATGAACTGACACCACGCCTCAATAACACTCCAGTCAACAGTGATAACCGGACATTCAAATGATCTCTGTTGTGTGTTTATGATTGTCAGAGTTATAAGGTTGGTGCTAATGATCCGTTATGATTCCCTTCGAAGGAGTAGGATCATTTTCACAACATCTTTATGTGAATACAATGACAGGCTGCCTGTGTGTGATGCATCACATGACCCTTGTTGTTTTCATCATTGTTGATTATGTATCTGAGACAGGGACCATCATTTAGAATACTTTTTTTGCCTCTGTAACTATTTTTGAAAGTTCTTCACATAGTTCCATATGGTAAAACAATTGGTAAGGGATCTGAAGATTATTCAAACTTTGTATCTAGGGCTAAAGATCAAGAAAGCATGCACTCGTTCACCATTATTCCAACCATTTAATGGCGGTGCATTTGGAAGCAGTTAGAGGCATTTATATAACCACATAATAGCCACTCTATCTTACTAAGTGTTGTAACACTCCACACTCTTTTCTTTGGTGCTGGCGGACATAAAGGACATTTTGAATAAATAGCCATCATTCTACTTCAATTTCTTATATTTCACGACTTGATTTCATGTTAAACACTGCTAATGTTTACTCATCCAGTTTAACAAGCTCAGTAACAGTAATTAAGTCATTTAGATTTTGTGTTATCAATGTGGCTATGATGATGATGATGATGATGAATATGTAGAGTTCTGGTTATTTAGGCTATTAGTAAGTAGCACCAATAATAGTTTTACTTCAGTGCTGATGCATGGATATATTTCTTCAAACTTTTCCCACAATTTATTCTAGCTACAATTTGGTGATGATACTTGGTTAATACCTTTAGTGGTTTAAAACCTAATCGAGCTACATTAATTACTACAAGAGGCTGCAGTTATAATAGTGCCATTGTTCTGAGCCTGAAATATAGCCTGACTTCATGTTCATTGAAATGGCCTTGGTCTGGTCTGTCAATTGGATCTTTTGACAACTGTTTTGTATTATTAACCACATGCTGCTTAACATTGTGTCAGAAATGAGAGAAACATGGTTGAAGGGTGTTGATTCCAATTAACAGCAAGCGTCAAATGTGATAATATTTTCGATATTATTATTAATTTCGAGTAGTTAATTATGCCACAGATCAAATAAGATTAAACATGCGTTTTTTTTCCTTGCCTAAAACTCAAGATTCGATTTTAAGGATTAAGTATTGACGTTAATGGCAGTTAAGCGTGAACATGGAAGTCACACTTCTCCATGTAGTTCAAGTGAGGATTATGCCAAATCTCACTTTTTTTAAACAAACAAATAAAAACATGTATTTTTTTCACGCATGTCAGACTGTTTAAACCAGCTCTTTGAAATGTAATTTAAAAATTCAACCAAAATCTACTTTCAAAGATATAGATTATTCTACTAATTTACTACACAGGAAAATGTATGTTTGCCTCCCTATTATATTCATTCCTCTATAATGGTGACACAGCATGCAAGGTCCATAACTGGACACTGTTTCATGGGCAGAAAAGATCCATATGGTGAAGATATATTTACACGGAAAATAGAAAACAAGGTGAAAATGCCTCGTGTCCAATAAGTGTAGGATATTACAATACTGCAACCATGTCTGCTGTAAATTTAAAGCATGTTGCTTGCATTTGCGCAAATATTCAGTTCACAAAATGTAGGCCTAGAACACCTTTACAACAATGGACTAGGTTACTTTGATTAGCATGTACTGTGCTCCACGAATCCACGTTAGAAAACATAAATAGCCTACTATTAGATCATTGAATGTTGTTTTTCCGAAGAAAAATGTATCCGAAAGTCTCATTGAGGACTTAGACCTCATTGCGAAGAGTGGCCCCTCTAATAAAACTGTGACTTGACGTGAAACGCCCAACCTGTCCCCTGCACCAAATGGTGGTACTTTAGAGATTGCAAATACTGTACAAGGCAGCTTTAACGTCTGGTTCATATTTGAAGAAACTGTTAGTATATGGAGAGTATTCGTCGATAATTCACCCAATGAATCGTTAGTGTCTTGTTTTCAGAATGCTGATGCTATATTTATGTCCATTGTTTATGTCCAAAGTGTCGGTATCCAGCATTTTCATCAGGAAGAAAGGCTATAAGCTACGTATCTTCTCAGGGTTGGAAATATTTTAGAATCAAGCCAAACACACAAGGAGGTAAATGTGAGGCCATGGCAACACGCCATCTCTGCCAAGTGCTCAGGGAACAATGGGAAATTACATGACATTTGCAAAGAGTTAGTATGCTGAATAATTGACATTTATTTGTGTATTAGGAATTATTTGTAGTTTAAAAAATATTTGTAGCATACATGATCAGACAGTTATTGGGTGTAAATAAATAAATAGCGGCATGTGTACGCACACAACCATATTGTGTTGGGCTGTTGGCTACTCCTTTCATCACACTTTTAAGGCCTTATCATTCTCAAATGTTTAATATAGAACTCTTAAATTCCAGAGAGCTCTTATATTCCATGATATGTTTTTGGTTTGAATAAATAAATACAAATTGGTACACATTCAAACGCCCAGGGTTGTTACCTTAATATTCATACGCCATGTCTGGTATCCACACACAGAAGACAAAAAAAAAATGTTACTGAGACCTAATCATGTTTGGTGAATCATTATAACTACGCACAACACGTTCTCCTCAATAACTTTAGTACCTGCATGATATACTTATTCCACATTGAAGCCTGATAGTCTAATGTATTGTTTCCAAACGGTATAGCCTACTGTATTCACAAGTAACTCATACCAAATAAAGCTAGTTATTGTAAAAACTTTTGTTTTGAATATGTTTTATGGACAAGTCGTTTGAAATGGAATATAGTATGGCGCTTGTAACGCCAGGGTAGTGGGTTCGATTCCCGGGACCACCCATACGTAGAATGTATGCACACATGACTGTAAGTCGCTTTGGATAAAAGCGTCCGCTAAATGGCATATATTATTATTATTATTATTATAGTATCGTTTTCAAAGCATTGGTAATACATTTTCTTTTTCCCCCTAGGAAATATTTCACCTGAGTTTATTTGCACGTGTACACCACTCTTTCTATTGTTGTCTGTCCCGCGAGGCACTCCCTTTGTCAGTTGCACAATTATGCATAGTTAATATTACTTAGGTTACAAATCAGTTTTGAAACTTACCATTCCTTATTCCTGGATTTGGGTATAGGAAAATGCCTTTTATTTTCGTGGAGAGCGAGAGAACCGTGAAATGCACCGACCCTTTTGTGAAGTCATTATGAGCCTCGACAACTGGGCAGGAAGTTTGAAAATAAGGCTTATTAAGGCATTTCCTGCGTACAGTAGCTCTGTGCGCAAGTACAGCGTGTGCCATTAGGCGAAGGCTTTTTGCACCTCAAGGAGCCACGGCGCGTGGCATCGACGCGGTACGCATGAGACGTGACACAGCAGACAAAACACGCCAAATACAGCATAACATATGTTTTCTAAAGTGGATTCGTGGAGCACAGTACATGCTAATCAAAGTAACCTAGTCCATTGTTGTAAAGGTGTTCTAGGCCTACATTTTGTGAACTGAATATTTGCGCAAATGCAAGCAACATGCTTTAAATTTACAGCAGACATGGTTGCAGTATTGTAATATCCTACAATTATTCAAGAGGAGTCTTATTATAAGTTTGGAAACCGTAGCGCCACGATTACATTCTTAATACATGATCTTAGAAATCATGTATTCATTGAGCATATATAGGCTAGCCTAGTCTCTTGCCCTGTGGTTTGTAGGTCTATCTTTGATTGAAATGAAAGAAAGGTGCTGCTTACAAACGTTATATGCTATTTGTGCGCCTTGTGTGTCTGTGATGATGGCACACAGACAGAGGCAGCCTTGAACTTGAGCATTTGCTCAGGCATGGTCGTTTTGGTCTGGTCGGTGGCGGCCTAAACAGAGCCTTCAGGGAGGGCCAGACTCACTTTAAACTTGGCCTTGACCTTGAGGGCCTATTCTGATCCCTATGTAAAGACTACTGTCTGGGGGGTGTGTGTGTGTGTGTGTGTGTGTGTGTGTGTGTGTGTGTGTGTGTGTGTGTGTGTGTGTGTGTGTGTGTGTGTGTGTGTGTGTGTGTGTGTGTGTGTGTGTGGTGAGGGTTGGAATGAGTGAGGGGAGGGGTAGAGGATAAATAATCTGGGTAGAGGATAAAGATGATAGTCTTTCTACCTATCCCATTTAAACACAATGTACAAATCCTGACTAATGAGAATAATCATACACTAGTTTAGACTATTTTTATTGCTAGAAACATTTTCATTATGGTTATATTGTCTGAAACATTTTCCATATCGCTGGACCTTTTGCGTCTCTCGCTGACGCAGGTCAACTATTAGATGCATAACTGCGCCATTGAGCTGAAATGTACATTTCCATACCTGATAGCAATTCCAGAAGCAGATTCACATGTGTTTTCATAAAACTAGATAACATCAGTCCTACCTTCAAAATGGCAGAGTCGGAGAGGTCAAGGATTTTCCATTGCAGCATAAGGATACATTTCAGATATAACACCACTTTTCCGCACACGCGCATGAGCATTTGCCCACTTATTCAATCTCGCTCAACACATTTGTGAACATGCGATAGCTTTGAAAGAGCTATACGAGCAACCAGTAACAATTTACTTATTCATTGTGTTTTCCATGTCGTTCTCTAAAAACTATGTGTAGTATTTGACGTGTGGGCATAGCCTACACAGATTTTCAGAACATGGCAGAATGAAAGCGTACTTTGCTTTTTTTCAACCACTTCATTTCAGGTTTGACACGTTTGTGATATAACATGTATTTATTTATAACCTTTATTTAACTATGCAAGTCAGGTAAGGACAAATTAGTATTTACAATGACTGCCTACCCCGGCCAAACCCTATCGCGGACAACGCTGGACCAATTGTGCACCGCCCTATGGGAATACCAATCACGGCCGGTTGTGATACAGCCTAGAACCGAACCAGGATCTGTAGTGACGCCTCTAGCACTGAGATGCAGTGACTTAGTCCGCTGCGCCACTCGGGAGCCCCAACATACGTACAACATTTACTTTAGACACGTTTAGCTATATCTCGAATAATGACAATAGGCCTGTGCATTTCAGTATAAAATACTTAAATTCATAACTACAGTCATAACCACAGAAATAATGATTACACAAAGAATATTACTCTGAAGTGCCTCAAAACCCTAATAAATAAACTTCAACCGTATTTTAGAAATCTTAAGACCTCCAATCCCGTTCATAAATGATCTTTACGATTCCTTCAATAATATGTTTTTAGCCATGAAACATTGATCATGATATATTAAAAAAGCGCACATAATTTACTATTAAACGTACAAAGAAGTTATTTTATGACCTCCTCCCCCGCCCCCCAAAAATGTGGAAGGTATCTAATGTTATGTTATGCTTAGAGAATACTTTTATGACAACGATAAACTTTCTTCATGCATTTGGCAAGGACGATTATAAGTCTTTAAATATGTCCATAACCATTGGGAAATATTCAGCATTTTACATTAGCTAATTAAATCCGAACCAAAAAGGCGAACGGTGTAACATAATCTGTTGGGTTTTGTGGTAAAATCGACATTAATAGTAATTTTGTGTGAAAGTTAAAAAATAAAAAAACATGTTTTAACAGTGTTCATTTTGAATGACCATTTCTCTATGTGATGCCTATATTATTTTTATGCAATTATTTAAAGAAAAAAAGAAAACAGTATTTTTCAAAGTAGGTTCCATTATTACTGGACTTTTGATGGAGCGATTGCCAAAGTGATTCATTCCCAGATTATCTGCGCATTCAATAGATGTCATAGGTAAAATTAGCCCCCGTACCATCATTGTATGACGTGATGTAACATAGGTAGCCCTTTTCACGGCATTTGATTTAGAATAGCGATAATTGTGATGGCTACATGCTCGTTGGTCTGCTTCCATTGGCCTTTGGAGAGGTAGACGCATGGAGCTTTGGGAAGCTTTATTCACCCTACACATCCAGTACGAAATGCATGTAGAAAGGCTTTTGTACACCGTGTTTATTGTTATGCTGTGCTTCAGAATTGTAGTCAGAGGTTGAATTGTGTTATTAGAGACAGTGTGTGTATGGAAACCGCAGAAAACACAACAATTGGGGAATAGAAAATGACAAAACAATACGCTGAAGAGAATCTCGTGACATTTCTCCAGAGCAATAAAAAATAATGAATTTGACTGACATCCCCAACAAGGGTTTGTTTTATTTATCACGTGGTAAACTTTTCATCCAATGGCGATGCCCCATTCCATGCCTTGGTCCGTTGCGTCAATACAGCTGTGGATGTAACCTGGTGTCCTACTCTGGACTTTGGTCTTTGAAACAGAATTCTCCGTCCGAATGGTGAGCGTGATATGACCACCTCCTTGGTCCTGAATCCTCGCTGGGCGGACACGGTTATGTTTGTGTATGAAAACAACTTGGATGAGTTAAACAAGAACATGGAGGGTCTGGTTGGTAGCGGCAATTTCGCGGCCAACCAATGCAGGAATCTGATGGCCCACTCCGCTCTGGGGGGTCACCCCTCTAGCTTGGTGCACAGCTCCGGCTACTCCGCGTTGGATGTATCGGGCTCAAGCTCCGGGGAACCAGGCAAACAGTGCACACCATGCCCCGCGGTCCCTCAAGGCTCCTCCACAGGTCCCTTACCCTATGGGTACTTTGGCAACGGCTATTATCCCTGCAGAATGGGGCGGGGTTCGCTCAAGTCCTGCACCCAGCCCAGTGCGCTCAGCTACTCTGCGGAAAAATACATGGACACCCCGGTCACGTCTGAAGAATACCCGAGCCGGGCTAAAGAATTCGCGTTTTACCACGGGTACCCAAGCCCCTACCAGTCCATGGCGAGCTACCTGGACGTGTCGGTGGTGCAGACTCTCGGGTCAGGAGAGCCCCGTCACGACACGCTGCTTCCAATGGACAGCTATCAGCCCTGGGCACTGACGAATGGCTGGGGCGGCCAGATGTACTGCTCAAAGGAGCAGAGTCAAGCCGGACACCTTTGGAAATCTGCATTGGCAGGTAAAAACATATGCTCTGAACACTGTCTTAGTACATTATTAGATTACTGTAATGGGACACATTGTGACATTAGTTGGATAGCCTATATAAGGCACATTTCATTCGCGCTTTTTCTAATGCATGATTTCGCAATATAATCACCCTTCATGTTATGCATTATTCGCAAGCCATCGAATACATGATGATTTTCAATCCCTCATTCTATCACATGTTTGGGCTGAATATTGGATGTTAATAATGTGTCTCTGTATAGGCACGCACGTTTATATGAGCGACCATTTTGGTCGTTGTAGTCTTCCTGGTTTTCTGAGTTTCTGAATACCTCATTGTAGTGTTAATTCATCAATATGTAGGCAGTTATACACTGCCGTTTCCCCCAAAAAACGCAACGTGGGTTATCCCTTTCAATGAGAACGACTGAATTATAGAATTAAATGCACATTTTCCAGACTCCAGTTTCTCTTTGTTGTCCATTACAGATGTAGTGGCCCACCAACACGATGGCAACTCCTTTCGTCGTGGTAGAAAGAAAAGAATACCGTACACCAAGATGCAGCTAAAGGAACTGGAAAAAGAGTATGCCGCCAACAAATTCATCACGAAAGATAAGAGGAGAAAGATTTCAACAGGAACCAACTTGTCGGAAAGGCAGATTACGATCTGGTTTCAAAACAGGAGAGTTAAAGAGAAGAAGTTCGTGGCCAAAGTCAAGACCAGTGCGCCGTAGCCAGCCAGGCTTGAGCTAGACGATTTGGATGAGGGACATTGTTTCTGGTGTATGAACAAAAAATGAAGGAAAGAAAACGTCGACGTGGTACTTTTTTTTGGATTGGGATTTGTTTTGCTATTTTGCCTGCGCAATTGCATCTCCAATTCGTCTTTTGAAAATAATAAATAAAACAAGAACCAAGCACTCTAAAGACAATATTTTAGAGGCCTGTAAATACAGCACTTGCCTGCTTTAATGTAACACTTAAATCTGCTTAACTGTTTAACTCGTGCTATACATGAAGGTATATATAGGCTATATGTTAGGTATGTCAATGTTGTTACTGCTGTAGACTAGGAAACGTATTATGCAATCATATTCCCAATATTTACTGTTTATAACGCTTGTAAAACAGTACTTATAAAAAATATAGCGTAATGCTTAATAAATTGTTTTAATCCCAGTATGTTGTATAAATTAAATGTTACTTCGTGGAATATATGTGTTATATATATGAATCTGTTTGCAAACCCTGTTTATATAGGGATAGTTAAAGATAAAAATAGAATAATGACTGGTAGAAGTACATATTGAAATATGGATGGTCTAAGACCAAGAAATGGAGTTCAGAAATTCCAGTGTAATGTAAAGTTACATTCAAACCGTTTATAATATATTTCAAATATGAGTTTTAAGTTAGTGATGCATTTTACATATTATGCTCCATCATGAAAGCTGCATCAAAACTTATTTTTTTAAATTCCAACTTTTAAAGTGTCCATGCCCTCTACAAATAATCCCGTGCTTTTCATGCCAAATAAGTATTTCCCGGGGTCATGATTTTGGTGATGGGCAAAAGCTACTGTGCCGTTTGTGCCAAATATATTATTTATTAAAAACTGGATGGTGAATGCTGATTGGCTGACAGCCGTGGTATATCAGACTGTATACCACGGGTATGACAACATGTATTTTTACTGTTCTAATTACGTTGGTAACCAGATTATAATAGCAATAAGGCACCGCTGGGGTTTATGGTATATGGTCAATATACCACGGCTAAGGACTGTGTCCAGACACTCAGCATTGTGTCGTGCGTAAAAACAGCCCTTAGCCGTGGTATATTGGCCAAATACCACACCCGATCGGGCCTTATTGCTTAAATATACTTTGAAAGTTGAAGGCCTGCAAACACAGCCATATTTGAAATGGCTAGCTATGATGTGTTGTATGTTATTACTTAGCCTTACTTGTATCAGCTATTGATGCTCTTTTTACTGCTTCGTTTATACTCTTGGAATCTTTGGGCGTTTACGCAGGCCTAGGCCAATAGGCTACTTCAATATATATATATGAATAGTTTAGTTTGTTAATTTGCTAGGCCTATTTAAAATGAGCATAATTACTAGCCTATTCAATACGAAATCAGTCAAATATGGCTACAAAGGTTAAACTGACTTCAGATATAGGCCTTTATATGCAAACTAAAACAAATTAAATTCACTTCAAGCGTCAAGAAATTAGTTACGGATACGCGGATACGAGAAATGTTTTGACGAGAAATGTTTTGATGTTCAAGAAGAAAACAGAGCATGAGTCAACTGCAGACTTCCTTAATCCGGCCTTGACCTTAAGTGTCACTTGGTCCCCACCTTCAGTTGTTCATTTCTCGGATATACAGTAAATCTCACAACGTTAGTAATATTTTGTGTCAATATTGTTTGGGGTGGCAGGTAGCCTAGTTGTTAGAGCGTTGTACTAGTAACCGAAAGGTTGCAAGATCATATCCCCGAGCTGACAAGGTACACATTTGTCGTTCTGTCCCTGTTCCTAGGCCTTCATTGAAAATAAGAATTTGTTCTTAACTGACTTGCCTAGTTAAATAAAGGAAGACATTTTTTTTATGCAAAAGACTCTTAAAGTAGCTTCTAGCCTTGGTTCCCCACACATGCTTCCATTCGCGTTGAGAGGACCTCATAGTGACTATCCTCCTGCGTAACTATGAAATAATATTCGCCGAATGTTCGCTCGTTTGGAAAATACATTTTACGCACTATAATCTGTTTTACAGTCTTTTGAGACGCGATTTACGTATCTGTCCGGTTCCGAACAGTTTAATTGTTGAATAGTGAGCAGAGCTAAGGCGCGCTCCGGCTGCATACTACTCTTAACGCCGGTCTTGGTTAGTCAGGGTGTAAAAGGTGCGTCGTTATTCAAAGGCTGCACATCATCACCTTTGCATCGTCCTGTTGCTTTCATTTTGCTGGGCTCTGTTTTAAAGTCAGTTGACACACCACATAGGCATGTATTTCTCTCATTGGTGAAATATAGACACTTTTGGGGAATGTTGCCCATGGAAAAATTTAGCAGAGTGAAATTTCGGATTAAAGCATATACTACCGACGCATTGATGAAGACCATACCATAATATACCACAATACCATATTATGTATCATAATATGTGCCATATGTAGCCTTGGCAACGCTGCATAAAGTAATGTAATAATAATACACTACTACTAGCCACATAGTCAGAACAGTGTTCATTTTCAAAATGTAGGTTATTTCAGTTTTCCATTGATAAATGCAACAACTGCAAAGACGAGCTGAAGCACTAGTTTTACGGTCCAACCTGGATTGGGGACTTTTGTGCTTTGGTATGGATTCTGACAGAATTCGAGAGCAACGACATCAAAGCCCATTCAACACTGTAGATAATGATGCCAGCGCTTCAGGTCGTACATTTCCCTTTGCGGCTTTACTCATAGCGAGAGACGTTTGGAAATCCATCTGAGTTTTTTGGTATTCCAACCCAAACCCACAAATTTTATTATATTATCTTGGTGCTACTCTCAGAACCAGACATCACTAGACGTACGAGACCAAAATAAAACGATTAAAAACACGTGGAGCTATTAGACCTCATAGGCCCATTTGAACACTGCCTAAGTAAGGCGCTTGTTGTATCACTTTTTCTTTTGCTGACATAGGAACAAATGAGCCATAGTGTTCAGCTGTATGTGCCCCGTAGCATTTCTATTCAGATAAGCCTCGGTAAATAGCAATGCCTGCCATTTGAAACCTTCTTGTAATGTTGTTATTTCAGTTCCATTGTGTTAAATACAATTTCAAGATGTATATCTAATTAAGTTCGGGCGTTATACTAAATGATTTATAAACATGGCCTATAGCCAATTCATGGCGATTTTGAATGGACCGGTCATTTCTCAGTCCAAGATTTCACGGCATGTGCAGTGCAGCTTTTCAGACCAACACAGCTTAGGCTAGACGTGTCTTGCACCGAACTGTGCTAGGCAATAAATGCAGAACACCATTCCGTCAACCGTTGGTTAACATTGAACTTGACAAAAGCGTTCTAACAAACGGCGCGTCTGCTTTGTGTTTACGTTGTGGTTTAATGGGAGTTCCTTCTCCTCCTTTAGAAAACGCACAATGTGAGAGCATCAAGCACGGAAGTAGCTTTCCACCAGCAATACAATAAAGCTGCAAATTTCCCTTAGTTGAAATAGCAGACCCTATCATTCATTGTTTTACTCTTGAATAGTACATTGTAATGGGTCGATATTTTATCAATGTATAGGAATATAGCCATTTCCCATTTCGTATGACCTGCATCCACTTCAAGGATTTAAACGTACATCTGGGCCTATACCACTCTGGAGTGACGGATGATTGATGCTGTAGTGCCGCAGTACTGACGCAATAGTGTGTTTTTTGTTGTCTTCACTGTTATCATCATTTTGCTTTTGTCAATTTAAGATATTCTCATAACTGAAACGCTCCGAGACTTGAGTGTGCTGTATACCCAAATACCAATACAATATTACGGTTTGGGAGTATAGCCTACATTTTTGCTCAAGATTCACCGAGGTGTAAACTTTAAACATAACCATAAAGAATAGCATGTCGTGGCTTTTTGAAGTAGGCAACAGATCTTATCATCATCACACAACATTCCAACTCTGAAGAAAGTGCCATTTCAAAGTGTGACGAATTCTAAACGAATGTATTTTATTACTGCTCCATTAATACTCTTGGAACCCTTGGAAGTTTACGCAGGCCTAAGGCCAATAGGCTACTTCAAGATATATATGAATGGTTTAGACAGGATTTTGTTAATTGGTTGACCTATTTCATTTTAAAATTAAAATCAGTCAAATACGGCTACAAAGGTTCAACTGACTTCAGATATAGGCCTTTATATGCAAACTAAAACAATTGAAATTCACCTCAAGCGTCAAGAAGTGAGTTGCAGATTCAATATTGGTTGTTAGAAATGTATGTCCTGCTCTGGGTGGATACGAGGAATGTTTTGATGTTCAAGAAGAAAACGGAGCATGAGGCAAATGCAGACTTCCTTAATCCGTCCTTGACCTTGAGTGTCACGTGCTCATCAGATCAGCAATACGGTTTGTCTCACGCTAATCATGAATATTTATACGGGGAACGGGAGTTTCTATGTCCCTATGAATAGCCTACAGCAACCGTTATGCTAGATCTGATTATCTTCAGTTGTCCATATCTCGGATATACAATGAATCTCACAACGTAAACAATATTATGTGTCAATCTTGTCATGGAAAAGGTTCTCAAAGTAGCTTCTAACCTTGGTTCCCCACACATACTTCCATTCGTGTTGAGAGGACCTCATAGTGGATATCCTCCTGCGTAACTATGAAATAATATTCTCCTAATGTTCACTCGTTTGGATAAGCAATTTTACGCACTATAATCTGTTTTTACAGTAATTTGAGACTCGATGTACGTATCTGTCCGGTTCCGAACAGTTTAATTGTTGGATAGTGAGCATAGCTAAGGCGCGCTCCGGCTGCATACTACTCTTAACGCCGGTCTAGGTTAGTCAGGGTGTAAAAGGTGCGTCGTTATTCAAAGGCTGCACATCATCACCTTTGCATCGTCCTGTTGCTTTCTTTTTGCTGTGCTCTGTTTTAAGGTCAGTTGACACACCACATAGGCATGTATTTCTCTCGTTGGTGAAATATAGACAATTTTAGGGAATTCTCATAATATATTATATATATAATATAATATTAAGTGTGCTTTATATCCAAATACCAATACTATATTAATGTTAGGAGTATAGCCTATATCTTTGCTCAAGATTCAGCGAGGTGTAACAAACCTCATACCTTTAAACATAACCATAAAGAATAGCATGTCGTGGCTTTTTGAAGTAGGCAACCGATCTTATCATCACACAGCATTCCAACTCTGGAGAAAGTGCCATTTCAAAGTGTGACGCTCAAAAGGAATTTATGGATAGGACAGGCTATGTCACATATTGGCTATTCATGTATGCTTTAATATCATAGTTAGGTCTACTTGACTTTATTCGATTTATTTGACAGGGACAATGTTTATGTCTGTGAAAATTGACGGGTATTTGGAAGCAAATGTAAAATATATATTTTAATACGCCTATTTTCCATTTGAGTATTTTTTCTGATAATATGAAATATTGCGATAGGAAAGTTACACAAAGTTAAAAGGAGAACAGCCGTTTAATAATTGTTAACCTATTGAAACGACTTAATTATATTAAATGTTTTTGGACATGGTAACGTCAGGCCTATTTTAGATTTTAGACATTCGGCCACTCAGGCTAATCTTTTAACCTCCTGAGTGTGCTTTAAAATACATTTTTTTTTAAACAAGGCAGATTACAAATTATTATGTCAATCTGTCGATGTTAAAATATGAATGTTTTGACAGTGCTTTTGGTGGCTGGCTTGAAGACAAGAAGGAGAGTCCAAGCTACGACCCGAGATGACTTCCATGTCAATATCCCTCCAACTGGTCGTCCCAAGAGCATGCTTCATTTCTAGAATGCCAGACTCTTCTCTCTCAAGTTCACGTCCAGCCCCCCCACCCCAGTTTACTACACTCTCACTTTGCAGACTCCTCCTCCCCCTAGTCTGCATTGCGGACAGTCTTTTGTCACACGGTGGACTTTGCAGTTGAACTTGAGACATCTTGTAAACAATAAGTAGTCTGGCCCTTGTCTGGACAGAGGTGGTCAATGGACCTGAGGCTCAAAAGGTGTCCGCTGCATGCAGGAGGAAGAGGAAATGACTACACACCAGGCCTCCAACAATGCACCTAGAAATCGTGATCAGCTCAGTCTGAGCTCCCTGAGCTGCAAGGTGACACATATTCCTACATGGTTTAATGAATTGAGGATAGGACCTGCATTCCTATATAGGAAAAAACGGGGACAATATCAAAATCACATAAAAACATTGACGATATTTATATATTTGGGGTGGCAGGTAGCCTAGTGGTTAGAGCCAGTAAGCGAAAGGTTGCTGGGTTGAATCCCCGAGCTGACAAGGTAAAACATCTGTCGTTCTGCCCCTGAACAATTCAGTTAACCCACTGTTCCCCGGCAGGCCGTCATTGTAAATAAGAATTTGTTCTTAACTGACTTGCCTAGTTAAATAAAGGTTAAATAAATAAATATACAATATTTACAAAGATAAACATTATATATATATGTAAGAAGATCATGGATGAAAATCACCACCTAACGACCCGTTTAAAACGGCACAACACTATCACACAACACTAATAGTCTAGCTAATAGTCTAGCTATTCTAGCTGAGCTAGAATTTACCCAAATGTGTGCTTTAATAAAGAGCCTATAGATTGTAGAAACAAGTGATGTTTCTTACAACTACATCAGCTGGTGCCAACACTAGTCCAATAGGGTATGAACTCAACTGCAAATATTTTCTGGCGGTGCACGTGCTAAAGTTTACTGCCCTTACAAGTGGTCAAATGTGCTATTTTGAACGGCTCACAAGAATATGTCTACACCAACTTTTATGATTGGAATGTCTTCTTTTGTTGCTGAGCAAAATAAATTGTTGGCCTAGCGCTGTGTAGATGCTCAAAAGTTACATACGCCAATCGTTTTCAACAATGTATCTGTTTACCCTATATGTTGCCAACATAGTAGTAGTATTATTATTAGGCATGTTAGCTCTGTAATAATTATTTACAAATAAAAACCTAAAAAGCGTAGGGCTATTCTAATGTTTATTGTAGGTCTGTATCTCGAATGAATTATATGAAAGTAACAGTGATTATTGCAACCAATACTATTTCATGTATTCGTTTTATGTACGCCCCCCACATATTCACATGAACATACTAAACTCCTAGCCAAAGCTGGATACTTACTTACTTACATTACATTTGGAAAGGAGAGTCATTAAGATTCATTGATAAGCCTCTCGTCGTGTTAGGTATGCCATTATTTACCTTCCTTGCATAGTGTCATGCCAAAGGTTATTGATAGGCCCATACGCCAGCAAAGGTACTTTTTGGATAGACGCATTCAACCAGGCCTAGACTATTATATTTTCAGCTACCGGATATGGCTGAATAAATGGGGCTCTGGGAGACAAGGCTAGGCTACTTACAGGGAAATAAATGTACAATATTTAAGATGAATAAAGACTATACTGAAAATAATTTGACAGGTAATTATACTAAAGTGTGACAGCATGGACTTGGCCTGCCTTTTGGCCATGCGCTAGGCTACTCAGTGTATATCTTGAATCTGGTTAGGGTTGTGCTTTCTTTTCTTATGTCGCCAGGGGATCTGGGAGCAGCGGGAGAGGTGTTGGTGTTGACAAACAGGAACACGAGTTGGAACATCTCGAGCGCGCTAATGATCACCAGCCCACCCCCGCGCAATGGAACCACATCATAGCATCGTTCGGATTGAGAAGAAAAGCTCGCTTACTTAAACCGAGATCAACATAACTTTAAGACTACGCAGTAAAATAACCAATTGTATTGGCATGCAACACACAACTCATCTGTGAGATTTTACGGGGCACTACAATTATGTGGACCTTATAAATCGGAGTTGGTTTAGGGAGAAAGTGAGGCAACGTTTTGCATTGTACTGGGCTAATATTGGTTCCATTATTTTCCCTGTCATTGAAATAATTTACGTACTGACCTCCAGTTTTAGAACCTAGTTATTATGTTATAACTGTTAGCTACATTTGGATGTATATAGCCCACCAATATTTCATTTCAATAACATTATGCTGAATGTATTGTCAATAATCACATATGGCTTTACAGTTGGCCTACAATTGCAAAAATAATTTTAAACATTTTGTGTATCGGAACCGAATAACACAAATATAGCTATATCTACCATGTTAATTAGGTAATTGTAAGCAACAACCTCCATCTTTCACCTTGACCTGTTGTGTGGAGATTTCCTTAAAGGAACAGTTCACTCAAATTACAAAATTACACGTTGGTTTCCTTACAATATGACAGCAATCCATGCTTTAGTTTAGTTTCCCTTTCCGGGTGCGAATATTTTAGCATTTGTGGCACAAATCCCATTCAAGTCATGGGACTGATATTAGCATTTAGTTCAAAACGTCTAAAAGTGACTTTGTTGAGCTTCACGAATAATTTGAGATTCTTAGAATGATTTGAACATGATACGCAAGAAATGCTCATATCGGTCCCATGACTTGAATGGGATTTGTGCCACGAATTCAAAAACATTAGCATGTGGAAACAGTGCCCAAGGGAAAATAAACCGAAGCATGGATTGCTCTCATACTTTGCCCATTGATTGCTTACAGGGTAAGGAAACCAATGTGTAATTTTGTAATTCGGATAAACTATCCCTTTAACCTTGCTCCATGCCTTCTACACGTATTAAAATCTGACTCGGTACATCTGGATGAGTTGTGTAACTAGAATCGTAATGAAAGGCGTGGATGTTTTTAGCAGCCCAGTGCACTAGCCCGCTGGCATCGCGTGGATGTGGTCCAGATGTGTTGGGCCGCACCAGAGTGCAGAGGTGCCCTTCGCGAATCAGTAGCGTGTTAGAAGAGGCCGAGGCCAAATTGACCTTACTCGCATTTTCTGGTTGCCGATTCCATATTTCGATGGCCAGTAAAATGGGAATTTTGTATCATGACGTGGGTGGTTTGTCAACACCTCACGCCAGACATTGCTCTCCGGGGCGGTGGTGTAGGCATAGCCTATAATGGACAAGTGTCGATGCCAGGTGTTGGAGTGTATCAGCGAAACCGCAGTTCACAAAATATATATATTTATCGTGGTTTTTGCAGGCCGTTGTGTATTTTAACGTTTTTCCAAAACAATAACACACAAAATCGTTAATAACCTGTAATTCTGTTAATTCATTCTCTACAGCCATAAATGATCAAAAAAAAATTTCGGCAGACAGTAGCTTCCAGGGTTATAAACCCTTAAATTAGCCGAAATTGGGATACCAATTGTTGTACAACTTCAGAATTGTGCAGGTTTAAGATATATAGACAACGTTATATTAATGTTGTAACCTGTATGGGTACATATAGCCTAAGTAACAGCTGGTGAACAACGTAATCGAATGCAATATTTTTGATCCGAATTGTTACATGTTTGATCGACTAATCTATTGCATTCCCATTTGGAGATATGAATCAGGCCTGCTGTGTTGGACCTTTGCTACTATTCAAAACGTTTAGTGGTTCTGTGATATAAATTCTAAACGTAATATGCTACACATTTCTTTATTTCGATAAGTGCGTAAACAAAGACTCATTTAGCCGTATTAGTTCTAGAGAGAGAGAGAGAGAGAGAGAGACTCGCAAATGCAGGCTTCGATATGACCAATCGATTACAATTGTTGAACTGTTAATACATTTAGCCTAAATGTAGAAAGCGATAGGCCACAGTGACCAGTAAAATTATAAATTATAAATACCTACTGCACACACACTTCTTATAATGAAACATCTAGGCTACTGAAAGAGCTACTGCCTAAATACTGCAATGCGGGATCTTATGCATCCGTCGGATTGTGCAATTTTCTGTGTCATGCATAAGCATATGCTGTCATGTCAAATACCTCAGATTTAGCAGGAAAACATTTAAATACTGGGCTGTAATTTTGCATTGTAAAAAAGATTTGCTCTTATTGTCGTATGAAGTATCTCTAGAGGCTTTGATAGCGGTTCAAAGACAATAAGGTGTTTGTTTATGCTATTGCTTTTCAACCAAAACAATAATATGTATTGTATTCAATTCCGATTTTGAGTTTTGCTATTCATCTATGCCTTATCTTTTCAAATCTTGATCAAAATGTATTTGATCCTACGTAAACTATTCGGAACAATTACAAGAGGATCCGATGAAAATGGTAAAAACGTATTTATTATGGTCCAAGTTGTTCTTGAGTCGACCTGCCTCGAGCTGAATTTCTCTCTTCCCTGTTCACCTTGTAAAAAGTACTTTCCAACAATAATATCTATCGAAAAAAGTTTACAGCAGGAGCTTTCTTATTTTATGGATGTTTGATTGTCCTTTTATGAAATAGGATTTTGCAATTGAATACTCAAATCATATGGCACATTTTGTGCTCCCAGACACAGAGCTGAGGCCTATATTTTCTGACATTCAACAAGTTATCATTAGCTTCTCGCACATACCGATTAATCTTCATGAATCATGAATACTTGTTTTGGGACTTCAGTGGTTTCTCTTTTTTTTCAGTATGTACAATTGCAATTTTGTGCTAGCCTTGTTATGAGTTAGCCTACTCGTGATGTTTTGCAATGTGATGCTTGATGATTGACATGATAAAGAAAATAATGTATTGAAATTGTATTCATATTTGATTAATAGCCTATTTCCCAGTCCCAATTGTTTATACACTTCTAGGCTGCACTATAAACTTGTAGAATATAGTTGTGTTAAAATATGATTGGTACATTTGATATGAATTCGTATGCATAGTCAAAGAGACAGACACTTTTGTGCAACATCCTCTTCAGTAAATCGGCTCTCTTCTGCCATCTTGCGTCGTTTTGAGAGACATGCAACCAGATAGTTGCATTAAACGTCCACTAGTAGGCTACCCATGAGGTCGATGGAAGAATTTTCCTTCAAGGGAATTGTGCACAGACTGCACTCACAAACCAAATATACAAATCTTTAGATCGGGATTTGACATCAAGTAGAATAAGGAGAGTTACAGAAATATAACTTTACACAGACAGAAGAGAATTTCTTGGTTTTGTCAGCTTTCACGGTCACTCAAGGTCAAACGAGATCTTGAAGCGAGAGCCTCTGATTAGAGAACGGCCTAGTGTTTTACGATTTCTTTCCAGTGACGACATCGGCAGCTCGTTTTACAGGAAGGCTCTTTATTGAATTGTTCTCGCTCTGATAGGCACCCGGGATATTGAACGTGTGTTCCCCCATCTTAATTGTCTGTCGGAGGCAACAGAGTCACTGAAATACACAACTATAAAATACTTCACCCTTGTCCAATGATCTAGATTGGCTGTCACCAAATATATATGAATGAAAAATACAACTCAGGAGTTATTGGAAAATACTTCTTCGCATTGTGCAGTTTTGCTTCCATTTTGAGAAGTATGACCTATATGCCTTCATGCGTTTTGCATGCTTTTGAATTAATCAACTGGCTTAGTGGTTTAATTATAAGTATCACAATGTTAGTCAGTCCTAGAAGTTGGGTATTCATCCATCATGAGATCAGGGGTTGTCTATCATCATCTTTACATGTCGATGTTTGATTGCTTACCACAGGTGCTGGTAGAGCCTACTGTAGGCCATGTACAGTATACTATACATGATGTAATTCTTCATAATGTTTCATTGATGTTTAAGTGTGATGTACATTTGATGCACAGCGACAACAATCTGCCCAACAGGCTAAACACAGTTTCCATTCAGAATGCAGTTTATTAGATATTGGGCCTTTGTTAAAATTAATACCATGTACATGTAATATACTGCATGCATAACAAGTAGGCAGAGTGGAAACCAAGGGAAATACTTTATGAATATGCTCTTACCCTTGTAAAACGGACTATCCTACCAATCCTTGACTTCGGTGATGTCATTTACAAAATAGCCCCCCAAAACTCTACTCAGCAAACTGGATGTAGTCTATCACAGTGCCATCAGTTTTATCACCAAAGCCCCATATACTACCCACCACTGTGACCTCTATGCTGTCGTTGGCTGGCCCTCACTACATATCTGTCGCCAAACCCACTGGCTCCAGGTCATCTATAAGTCTTTGCTAGGTAAAGCCACACCTTATCTCAGCTCACTGGTCAAATACCTCAGTGCCAACACTTCCTTTGGCCGCCTTAACTTCCAGTTCTCTGCTGCCAATGACTGGAACGAATTGCAAGAATCTCTGAAGCTGGAGTCTTTTATCTCCCTCTCTAACTTTAAGCATCAGCTGTCAGAGCAGCTTACCGATCACTGTACATGTACACAGCCAAATAGCACACCCAACTGCCTCATCCCCATATTATTACTTACCCTCTTGCTCTTTTGCACCCCAGTATCTTTACTTGCACATCATCATCTGCACAAATATCACTCCAGTATTAATGCTAAGTTGTAATTATTTTTGCCTCAATGGCCTATTTATTGCCTACATCCCTACTCTTCTACATTTGCACACGCTGTACATAGATTATTTCTATTATTATTTTATTTTGTGTTATTGACTGTACATTTCTTTATGTGTAACACTGTGTTGTTGTTTTTGTCGCACTGGTATGCTTTATCTTGGCCAGGTCGCAGTTGTAAATGAGAACTTGTTCTCAACTGGCCTAGCTGGTTAAATAAACATTTACATTTACATTTAAGTCAAGGTGAAATATATATATTTTTATCAGCATGTTTATTTCATCACAGGCTTTTTCAGGCTGAAGTAATTACCAATCAATGTCTCCGATCCTCCTGGATTCCAGAGCGATTGTGAATGATGGTTCATAGTGGACCCATCATTGCATCTTTCTCTCCCAGTACAGAGGGGCAGACCAGAACAGTACATCTAAGGGCTGTGGACTGATAGAGAGAATGGAACAATGATGGAAAGAGGAAGATTTTTGGATGACATTGAAAGTGCCCTTGATATAATTATGGGTTGAATTGAAAAGCACGTATATTGTGGTCTGATATATCAACATGTTGGAAGAGAGTCTCTGCACAGGGTGTCATTGTTAAGCAAGATTATGGCCATATGAATTGGATTAATATGCTAATTGCAAGCAGACCATCCAAATCATAAATGTTTGGGCCAAAAGTGTGCAAACTAGTCAGATCGAAATTTGGTTGTGCATCGGCAGTTTTTGTCTTGTTTTCTGAGTCACTGACAGTCACTCAATTAGCCATGTCAGCTTCCAATTTTTACATTGGTAAGTTAGTCTAGCCAGTTATCTAAACTTAATTATAGTACACACCGGGCATGCAGGGCACGTGCCCAAGGGCCCGGACCTCCAGGGTGCCCCATTGATTTTCTAAGTCACTCTCACGCATGGCATTAGTCATGGCAAAATGTGTAGAATTGCAGGAAATTAACTTCAAAACATACATCTTTTCTCTTCTGTCACAGAAAATGTTGCCCGCTTGGAAGGGGGACCCCCCAACCAAATATTGCTTAGGGCCCCAAAAGGCTAGAGCCGGCCCTGGATTGACGTAGACAAACACATCTGTGATGAGTCTGCTTTTCACATTTGTTCTTGTGTAAAACAATGTTTGGTTGTTAATCTCCATGGCCAGTCTGTTTCCTGTGTCCGTCACAGGCCTCATTTATATACAGATGCTGCAGTAAAACTTAAATATCTATATCTGGGCATTTGTGATTAAAGCTAGTAACCTTAGTTGCTACATCCATTTTAGGACTTATAAATTGACAATATATACCCATTGATTCTTGAAGAATACAACTTAAATGCCTCATGAGCTTATTTCAATGGTTGTATCCCATCAGAACCCAAAATGTAAGCTTGTTTTACTCCAATGTTTGTAAACAATATAGATGTAAATAAACACCGTATAGCTTTAAAGCATGGTTAAAACGACCATTTTGATATCATGGATGGTCAGTCCCTTGCATCCATACCTCTGTCTATGAATTTGATAGTGGATACATTTCTCCATGCCTCTATTTATTTCAAAATAGAGGCAGGGTGTTGGCTTTGTTATTGTTTCAATTAAGGATTCTAGCTTTAAAGGGTGCAAAATATATCAGTAATGTCGAATGAAAAGAGAGTAGATTTTCACTGCCCTATTGTTTTCGGGCAGACACCAGTACTTTCCACTGCAAACCTTTGCATACATAAATCAGCTTTTAGTTTTCTTGCACCTTATTTGTGGAAGAATCTTCAAAATGTTCGGACATGTGATGTTCTGGTGCCTCTAGGGCAATTCAGAAAGCTGATTTGAGGACCTTATTACTGAAGAATGTGTTTGTTTTTTATGACCTTGTTTTTCGTTCTGCTTGCATTTTTGTATTTACATTGATTTGTGTATTTTCTGTCATTTCTGTAATTCAGGGCTCATCTGTAAAAGAAACCTTGGTCTCAGTATGACTCCCTGATAAAAATGAAAAGTAAATTCAAATAAATACAGGAGTCAAAGTTAGGCAACACTGTCACCTACTGGTCATAGTATAGTATTGCACACCGAAGGCAGACGTTCTCTCCAACAGTCAACTCAAAGTATTAATGCAAAAGCATAGCTCTTTGCAGATTTTTTTTGTCCATATATTCGTGGGATAAATAAGATGGTTTCTACATAATCTAAAATACGGAGCAATTTTGAAATACATAGCATATTAATTAACGGGAAATACAGAATGAATCCATTGACATTTGAAGGGATAACACATCCAGCAATACAAATGATTTAAAGCATGCTGTTCTGATATCTATTTATAAACATGCAATTAAAAGAAAAAAATCAGTCTTCTACACAATGAACACCCCACTAATAATAAATGAATAACAATAACAAATAACAATCCATTTACTTGTCTTCTTCTCTCGCCTCTCCTCGTTTTCGAGTTATGATAATAGTAATAATGATAATAATAGTAATACTAATGATAACAATAATAACGATGATCCTTAAAATAACAGACAACAATACTATTATTGTTGTTTTTAAATTATAATATTTACCACAACAATGCAAGTATTAAAGATTGGTGAAATGTAAAAGTAGGCTTACACGCCTGCAGGATATTGAAATATCTGTTTGAAAATAATTAAATGCATAGCACTGTAGTATACAACATAGTGTTTTTAATGTGTGAAACGGCCCTGCATTACGCACAAGACAATCTATTCCGTGTTGTTTAGTTTTCACCCTCTTATTTCAGCTTTTTAAATATAAAATTAGGATTTCATATTGAACGACTCCTCTGCACTTCCAATCATGCGTTAGATGCCAAAATTGTAATCTGCCAGATTGGATTTGTTAAAGTTAACATGTGCCATTCTATTTCTGGTTTACGGCACAGGAAACGTGTAATTGTTAGCAGAACTTGCATGTGGGTTTGTCCATGGCCTTATGTCCCAAAGTCAACCACTTACTGTAGTTCACACTGCGCACAGACGTCCGTTTAACGGGTAATTTTCATTTACATTTGGTTGAGTTGTTAACTAACTCGAATTTATCGTGAAATCAACAAAACATGTTACCATGTCATTGGATTTAGGTTAAATGGGTGGAAAAAAAATTACATTCCCTTACATTGATGACTTTTTACAAATCCAATCAGTTTTCCACGTTGATCCAACGTCATCACATTGTTTTCGTTTTTTTTAAATGACGTGAAACAACGTTGATTCTACCAGTTTTTGCCTAGTGGGTTATTTCTCTTGTCTTTTTGCCGAGGATGCTAGATCTATTTCCAGATAGTTTCTCAAAAGTGTGCACGGCTGAAGATTTGTACAGTATTGAACGTAAACTTTCAGTTCCAATAGCCTCTTTTTTTTGTATCAATTGCGTGACTAGTCATAATGAAGAAATACTGAGGAGATTCCGAATTTGGAAAAATTGTGAGGTAGGTAAGCACACTGGAAAATATTTTAAACTCCTATTGTCATTATTTGCCATAGCCTGGTCATGGGCCTAGCCTACTAACGTTATGCTATTCGAATTGTTTTCAACCCTAGACGACGAATAGGCTACTGATTTCGTCAACACCAGACAAACAGGTATGCCAATACCTGTGTCGGTAGTTTGGCAAAGGCTGGAAAACATTGACTCGTTTTCTATTGAGGAATTTAGATAAAAGCCATGTGAATAGTACATAGCCTATGAATAGCCATTTCTAGTAATGTAGCCCATGCACTCAACTCTAGTTGAGGTGCTCGACCTTCCAACCTCAAGGTTAGACTTTCGCGTTGTGCTGATTATTAGATATGCAAAACAGCTCGTTATAATATGGTTTAATTCTACTAATGCACTATTCTACTATTCTCAGCAAGTAATGCACTCACAATTATATTTTCATTAAAAAAACTAGTTTTTATATAGATAATGACTCATGCATGGATTTGTCTTTTAAAAAACAGCATTTGAGAGGAAATATCTGCATAAGATCGATTCCATTACCTTCCAGAGCAGTGGCATAGTATTTCGAGCCTTTCTCAGTTGTAAAACTTTATAGCAATCTGGGGGCTCCTTAGTCATGGATACAGTTAAAGGAGTTTCACTGATGTTCCTCTCAGCAGTTGGAGAGCAATTATTTGTGATTATGAAAAAGGAATGTTGGGAATATGTAAATTGTCGTGCCTTCGTTGCACAAAAAAAGTTGTTCTATCTGGGCTACTAGGACATGGCCGTCATTCCAAGTTCCCCCACAAATGTTTACTTGCAGCCCACCAGACAAAAAGTAAAAAGCCGGGTTAGACTGGTGTTGTCAACGTCAAAACTGTCTGGGAAACTATTGGTTTATCTTTTGTAAAGGAAGACACAAATTCGTTTGGTTTAGCATCAAGAGACCTATAGCTTCAATACAATACTGTTTGTCATACGTCAACATCCTCGAAGTCTAGTAAGCCTAGGTTACTTTTTTGAGTGTCGTTTTACTGTAGACTAATACGCCTTCCCATAGCTTATTGTTGTTATTGACTACGTAACTTGCACCATGCCATATGCATCAACGTCCATCCCGCAATGCTATGTGTGCAGTGCAAGTTTAAGCTACATTGAATGATGCAGCGTAGGCATACTGTAGAGTAGTTCAATGATATAGAATATAAACAATTTAAACATAGGTCTGTCTATACAACTTTAAAAGCATCACCTATGTTTAAGGACACATTTTGCAGGCCTATGCAATGCGAACGCGGTAGCAGTAGCAATGGTCGTTCTGCGGCCATTGCAAACGTTTTATACAACCGTTTACATCTTTCTCAGTTTAACGTTTTTTCTTTCTTCTAATATAGGACATATTCTCCCCTCAAACACGGTTCTTATGTATTCTTCTGTCGAAGTCTGACCTTAACATGTGTCGGCTAATAGCCTAATATTTATGATAACCTATATCAGTTTGCAATAGTGCTTTTGTTGACCAATGTGCTTTTTTCTTTAGCAAAACGATTACCTCCAACGAATCATGTCTATCAAATGGACAGCCGCAAGGGCCTATTGGTTGACGAGAAAGAAAACGAGGTGTTACTCGATTGGCTAGTTAGGCTAGTTATGTTTCTTGGCTATGTGTTTCATACGTACGAAATATGGTTATCGCACATGGCCCTTTTAGTTTTGATCAGTTGTAATCTATACCATTTAGTGAACTGTAAGAATTAGGCTACATATTTATGTATTAGTTGCACTTTGTTGCCTGTCCAAAGCCAACATATTGTATTAGTTAGCCTGTAAACGCAGATAATCAAGAGGGTTGTATAAACCTTTAGGCCCTACAAATTCACAATATTATATCTGTATCCAATATACAACGTTTGCATTCAACGTGGCATGAGTCCTTCGATTGATTCAACTGTACAGCGACATCTGGAGGACACAAAGGATTTCTGCTCGGGGAGATTTCCAAACCTTTCTAATTTCCCTTTGTTATTAGCAACCTCGGTTTGAACTATAACCGTTATATGCATTCAGAAGTATCTGTATTCTCTGTCAATTTTCAGCATGCACAGATTCCCTCAACTCTTTTTATTTTCATCAAACCTTTCACATCATTGCTGTAGACTACTCCATTGAGTGGGCCTTGTTGAATGAACACTAGGCATGCCTATTTTAGGATACCTATTTTGCGCATACTTGGGCACCAAAGAGCAGGTATAAGTCTATCGTTGAGACGTACAGATGTTTTCACTTGTTTCTAAATTCAGAATTTACGCACTTGTTTCGAAATGAAACATACCTGCTATGCCAGCTGTTTTCTTTGGCCATATTGCCTAATGCATTACAATTTTGCAGCTCAAAAAATAACAATAATAATAATATATATATATATATATATATATATATATATATATATATATATATATATATATATATATATATATATATATGATTATTACAATTTTAGGCTTAATTGTAACCCTGAATATGGGCCATGACATTTACTTTCTTGTCATCTCAAACATGTAATGCTAGATAGCCTATATCGAAAATTATACAGTTCATTTAAACTTCAGCTCGTTCGTGTGACCACAATAGGCCGATCCTCTACCTAAATATGAAAGACAGTCCTGCGTTAAATGATTGTTTTCCTTCCAAATTGAAGTGTCTATAGGTGTGACTGAAATAATACTTTACATAATTAAAGAAAACAATGTCATCATTTTTTAGGAATGTGTGTGACGGGTACTCTTCATTTTTATTTATTTAAATGACAACAATTGTAGATTTCCAATGTGCTGCTAAGAAGGTAAGAACATTATGACTATTTATCTTGTAACTATAGGCCTTAGTTGTTACTATTGTTATCATTATTTTATTATTACTAAACAATACAGCGTTAAAAACACATTTACAAAATGAATGCAGAGTTCTTATATATTTTATCCAGAGTTGGAAAAATTCAAGATGGTCTTTAAAGCTGGGGGGTTTATAATTACAAATAATTAACAACGTTTACAGAATACAAATAATCAACAGCAATGACTCATTAGGTTATAAGGAGCCATGGCTAAGGTACTGTATATAACCTGTACTAAAACACAAATAAGTGTGTGATTGTACAAAGTATTGAAGTAATCATCCATTTAAAATAAGATATGTGGTCATAATATTTGTGCGTAAAGTAGTCATATCTGTGCGCAATGATGTAAGTGATAGGCTATTGCTAGGCGTGAATTTGAGCTAATAACTATTGTAATGTGTATGACATTGCTGCACATTTCGTCGAATTTATAGGCATAAATCTGACTGATAATTTTGCCATTTTAACAAGGGATTGTAGCCGACACGAAACGCTGCTTAATTTTGACAACAGGTTTGAAAGCTGCAATTCTATAAACTCATTAGTTGAATATGAATATGATCATACAGCTTGGAATAAAGTCAAGCCAGGTGTATATATATTATTAAACCGAGTGAGTGAATTACACATCTGTGTCCAAAATATAATTTAATGCAGATGTTCCATCTAGCAGTGAATAACATGTCAATCTCTGCCATTTTGAAGCCATTTTGAAAAAAACTCCGCTACTTGCATTGACACATTGGCGATATGAATTTCATTTAATTAAGGATGGATAAGATAAGAAATGGATAAGAAATCAATTAAACAGGGAGTTCTGGGAATAGGATATTTAGCGCCGCAAGGGGAGGAGCCTGCCGGTGAACCCCAGACTCTATTGGGTCCCCTGCAGGAAGCTGCTCGCCAGACTTTTCGTCAAAATATGTCCTAGCAATGTCATGCTCTGAGAGATTCGTTTTCACGGCGTCCTTGGTTAACTCTTTCGTGGACTGCCGTCCAAAGGAGCCCCCCTCTGTTGCCCACCCTCACCAGCACGCCGCCTGCTCTGACCCGGACTGCAGTGTCCAAAATAACTGTGGTTCCGTGCCAAACACGGCCATACCCGGGACAATGAACCAGCACCAGCAGTTGCAGCCGCAAGAAGCAATGGCTCAGTCTCGATACCAATACCACCAGGGAATACTGAACTGGGACGTGCCACATTTGAGCCCGGTCCGGGTGCCGCAGGTCAGTGCGTGCCCTTACAGCGCGTCAAACAGAAAAGACAACTCCTCCTATTTGCTTCTGGAACCGGACAACCACTCAAAACCGTCACCGGACGTGTCTGCCTTCACCAGATTAATGTCAGAGATGGGCTCCATGACGGGCGGTTCTGGTCCAATTCAGGGCTACTTCCGACCGGAGCAGTCATACTCGGGGATCAAAGTCCAGGAGTACAACAACAGCGTGCACAGCTTGCCCACGACCAATCCACCGCGCTCTCCCCACTCAGACTCGCGCCATTTGTGCAACTTGAGCTTCCCGGTGCTGCCATATCCAGAGTCTGACTTCAAGCACGTTATTGATGACTTAGAGCTGGGCAGCAGTGAGTGTCAAGCCCAGAGAAGCGATAGCAGCAGCATCACCCTGGCCAGTCAGACCAACACGGAAGACTTAGTCATAGGTTTACGGCGAGACAAGTCCTCATCAGTCTTACCCGAGGGCGATAAAAGTCCCAGACAGGAGACGCAAGGTGGGTAAATGGAATGAAAAGGAAAAAAGCTCTGAAAGATAGAACGCGACCATGGCAATTGCCACAGGAAAGCGTGATCCGGTCAATCGAGACATGGTGATTTTTACTAAGGCTGTTAAAGGGAAGAGAGAGTAGAGGACAAAGGGAGCCATTCCTCGAAATGTATTTATTGCACAGAACTACCCTCGCCAGACTAAATTGCACTCAACTGTGCGCTCTTTTGAACATCAAAACAGCGGAAGTCTCCTTTGTGTTTAGGGACAGTTAGCTAGGCGTAGCATACAATTGATTGTGGGCCCAGGTTTATGTGAGAGTTGGCTGTAACCGACTGACTCAGTCTCACAATAAAATGTAGGCTAAAGCTAATGCTAGCTTCTATTTGCCTGTTGCGATGCTAGATGCTATAGCTAACATGAATATAGTTTCGTAAAATGAGCACTGAGAGTTGCCATAAAATCTCTAATTTAAAAAAGGCACGATATAACACGACCGTTAACCAATGATCCAAATATTGACATATTTGACAATATTGACAATATCAGGTTGTAAAGTCATCACGCATGCCAATATTTGACATTGAGTGTTCAAATATTACGCCATTTTGTTCCAAATAATATTTTTTATGTACAAATATATCATGCTTGCCACTAGTACATATCGAAATAAGTTGTCCAACGGCATTTGGCATATTATAAATAAATTGTCATTATAGGCCTAGTACAACAGATGAATGGATCAACAATAACCCATTTATTTTATGTGAAATCTTCTGATTTCTATAGCCTAATCAGAATAGAGCTTTGTCACGTAATGATTTATTGTGTAGGCTAGCATCATTTAGCATAACAATAGCCAATGCCTTGCTGTTAGGCTACACACTATTCACATCATCTGCTACATTCAGATAGACTACTACTTTTATTTTTGTCAATTTACAATTTAAACATATAAAAATATTTAGATTCGTAAAAGATTTGTCCTTTTGATAATAACCTATTCACGCCCAAGTAGAATGTACGTCGTTTTAGCTAAGGCCTACATGATAACAAACCTTGCATTTCAGAGAACTACCAGAGAACTAACAAACAGTGAATTAGAGGAGAAAATAGAACACAAAACAATAGTACTATCACACACACACATACGGGAGCGATGCATGTCACGTGACATTATATCCCGTCATAAACTGAAATTTTATCAATATAATAATAATAATATATGCCATTTTGCAGACGCTTTTATCCAAAGCGACTTACAGTCATGTGTGCATACATTCTACGTATGGGTGGTCCCGGGAATCGAACCAACTACCCTGGCGTTACAAGCGCCATGCTCTACCAACTGAGCTACAGAAGGACCGCGAGAGCATTTTAGAAATGTGCACATCCTAAAACAAATAATTCGCGCTCTGCCAGTCTATCACTAAATAAATGTTTTGTCTTGTTTTGACAGAGGACACAACATTCAAAAAGGATGCGTGCTGTGGATGGCTGTGGGCGAAGGCGGGGAGGAAGAAGCGCTGTCCTTACACCAAATACCAAACCCTGGAGCTGGAAAAGGAGTTCCTCTTCAACATGTATTTGACTCGCGATCGCCGCCTGGAGATCGCTCGCAGTGTCAACCTCACTGACCGTCAAGTCAAAATCTGGTTCCAGAACCGCCGCATGAAGATGAAGAAGATGACACGGGAACACAGAACCAGGGACACGGTCACACATTTCCCCATCTGATTCCCCACAAACATGGTACGCAGAGACAGGCCTACATGGACATGACTGAGTGCAGGAGCATGGGATGATGCAAAGTCAACAATAGGATGGACCATATACTGAAGGATGTGGAGATAGTTGTTCTGATCTGAAGGATGGGCTGGATGAAAGTGCAAGGATGGGCTGGATGAAAGTGCCATCTATGTCCTATACACTTTGCATGAGGATATGGTGGCTCTTACCGGTTACACTTGAGTTTTTCCATGATGGAGAAATGTCGGGAAACGTTTTCTTTCTCCATACCCCTGTCCCGCAACACCCTTCATAAAAGCACTTTATTTGATCATTATTTAAACAACTGTCTTGTCGTTGTTTCTTGATGGCTCAATAGAATGATTGCAACGTTGCTTAATTGGTCTTTTTGCCAGACATAGGCGACCGTCTTGAATCGAAAACTATTGTTTACAGTTCATGCTAGGCTATGGGAAGCCAATTTAAAAGGATTACTTTATTTATGACGTGAGCACTATTTTATTTATTTTCGGACGCAATTGTATTTGTAAGCGCTGAAAAATGTGCACCAATAAGCACAATATTTTGAACTTCAATTTTGTAAAATAGGAAGGATTTAAAACATTATTTATTGTCTATACGGAGTCCTTTTTCAGCTTGACTTGAAACAAAGGATGTGTTGATTACAATAATGAATGATTTGATTATAAAAAAAATACATATTTGTTTCCTAAATGAGAGCATTTGAAATAAAGGTTACGCTTTCGGTGATATAGGGAAACATGCTCCTACTACGCACACGAGCCCTTGACCTTCCAAAAGGCAAGCCTGGGATATAATATATATTTTTAGTCTTGTATTAGCAATTTCTAAGCTAATATTTGTTTTGATATAGTTTCGCCTATCACTTCTGCTTGAATAAATATTCCCCTGTTCCCATATTTCTTCATTTGCAACTTTGATATGGATAGATAGATGGAGAAAAACATACAGAATAGCTTGTTTTGGGAACATCCCATTGCAACAACTTCTAGTTCTAGACGGCTATTACCACCTTTAGCCCATTCCTCTTCCTAGGAGCCTACTCCTACCAGGTCATATGAGCTCCAGTAATGTGATTACTCTTCCTGTAGTGATGATTGTAGTTGCTGTAACTATGATTATCAGGCTAGTATTTGTGGTTTGCAGTAGCATAGTTGTATGTTGTAATGTCCTTATCATAACAAGCAATGCCAATGCATACATTAGTTTTATACAAGGTCTATTTTAAAACCATTTAATCTGATTTAGGAGTGATTCCTTGTATAAAAAAACCGAATAACGTATATAATATACTTTGTCAAGGTTAGCCTACATCTATCGTGTCCCTTTAACTTTATGTCCATTGTTCACTAGCTGCGTTCAGTGGACACCATTTTTTTTGTAGCCTACCTTCTGAATTCAAAATATTATTGTTATTTTTTTTTTCAAAAGTCATGTTGCAGATGCCAGAGATTCCGCTGCTGATTTGCGGGTTGTTAGCCAACAAACAGGACCGTCTTTAACGTCCTCTGGGAACAGTGTAGGCTTACATGCATTCCACATAGAATTCCCTCTTATTTTTTTTCTTCCATATTGTTAGAGATTGGTCGAGCTGGAATTATGATCTGGTCTGTGACATTTATAGCCTTTTACCAGATCATCATGATAGCCACTGCACGTTTATTTAAATTAATAACGTGCGTGTATTTAGTGTGTGCATATGATTATTTAGTCCCCATGGATCCCATTTGTATCTAGATTTATGGATTCATTCGACGTTATTGACGTTATCTATCGTTTCATTTTGCATGGACTTTCTCTGATATTGTTTGAATATGAAGATTTGATGGAAAACACATGCCGCAACTTCCCCACACTGGATACTTGATATTAGCATTTTGTCTGTTGGCCTTTTGTTTTAAAATGAAACTGTGTAGCGTCTCCTGCTATAGCATCGCCATATTGAAGAGCGCCCAATTTATACTGACGCTGTCTGGGGCATCCAGTTTTTTTTATCAGGGGCAATTGACAGGGCATTTATTGTAGACTCAGGAAGTCAGTGTAGCGGATGTGTCACAGGGATTACACTACTGTACTTTTCACTACAATAGTATTGCCTGCTATTGTGGCTAACAAATAGGTCTTAACGTGCGTTATAGGCCTTTATGTGCATGATTGAAATGGCATGGGCATGCTACTTCCTCTCATATTCCCCATTCCTGCTGTATTGCAGTTTGTATCTTGTCTCGTTTTATAACTGCTGATCACTTTAGCTAGTAGACATGGAATAAAGGCTACATTTAAAAACAAATGCTATTCATATGGCGGAACCAAGAATAACGTGTATGGATTGTCACCCAGGTTTTTACGGTATGGGAACTTGTCCAGTGGCTCAATCAGGTTATCTGAAGGTCTTTGAAGAGAATATGAGACAAAGCTGTTGTGTGATTTAGGTAGTTTCAAGTTGTTGGGCTGGACGCTTATCACAGGAACCTGAAACTACCTGAATTACTCCAGTACTGCACATCAACGCTGGTGCGTAATGGACGAATGCAACAACAACGAGAATGAGCCGTTTCCACATGTCTGCGCACTACCCTCCATTTTGTAAATGCACACTAAAAATGTTTTCAATATTATCTAGAAAAGTTGTTATTGTTGACATGTATTTCACTCCCGAGAGTCAACTTATTGCACATGGGCTTGTGGAGAGTTAAACGGCTAATTTAAGCCTCCCCCAAAATACCTGTGCACACTTGGGTGTAATGAACGCTTCTTCTAATATATGAAATACATTGTATGAAGTACAGCACGCCCAGACGCCGTAAATTATCTACATTAAAAACACCAGCACCGGCTCTTCCTCATATTCACACCAGCTTGTTTTTACTTTTGCAGGCAATTTAATAGCACATTAACATTTACCGTCTACGAAACATTTTCTAACTTCTATCATGTTTCAACTTTGCAAAACAAGACAAAAACATTCACATTTTTTTTGTTCTAATTTTCTGCATTGTGATCACGAACTTTTCAATAAACTTCAATGAACAAAAACAAACTCAGAAGCCATACATGCTTTTGATAAATGTGTTTATTTCTTACAGATAAATGTTACAGCATTTCCGTTGAAACCTTCACAAAGTATTCATTACCCTTTTTTATTTATTTATTTCACCTTTATTAAACCAGGTAGGCAAGTTGAGAACAAGTTCTCATGTACAATTGCGACCTGGCCAAGATAAAGCAAAGCAGTTCGACACATACAACGACACAAAGTTACACATGGAGTAAAACAAACATACAGTCAATAATACAGTATAAACAAGTCTATATACGATGTGAGCAAATGAGGTGAGATAAGGGAGGTAAAGGCAAAAAAAGGCCATGGTGGCAAAGTAAATAACCCTTCACTTATACCACATTTTGTTGAATTCAAAACGAATATTCTTTTTTATTCTCACCCATCTACACACAATGCCCCATAATCACATAGTAAAATCATGCTTTTCAAAATTTAAGGCAAATTTATTGAAAATGAAATACAGAAATCTCTCATTTACATGGCTATTCACACTCCTGAGTCAATATATGTTTAAGATTACAGCTGTGAGTCTTTCTGGGTAAGTCTCTAAGAGCTTTGCACACCTGGATTGTAAAATATTTGCATATTATTATTATTTTTTATTCCTAAAGCTCCATCAAGTTGGTTGTTGATCATTGCTAGACAGCCATTTTCATGTCTTGCCATAGATTTTCAAGGCAATTTAAGTCAAAACTGTAACACGGTTGGTCAGGATCATTCAGTGTTGTCGTGGTAAGCAACTCCAGTGTATATTTGGCCTTGTGTTATAGGTTATTGTCCTGCTGAAAGGTGAATTTGTCTCCCAGTGTTTGTTGGAAAGCAGACTGAACCAGGTTATCCTCTAGGATTTTTCATGTGCTTAGCTCTATTCCATTTATTTTTATTTTGAAAAATTCCCTAGTCTTTGTCGATGACAAGCATACCCATAACATGATGCAGCCACCACTGTGCTTGAAAATATGAAGTGGTACTCAGGACATAAAGTACATTTTTTTGCCACGTTTTTCACAGTTTGACTTTAGTCCCTTATTGCAAAACGGATGCATGTTTTGGAATATTTGTAATCTGTCATTTAGGTTATTATTGTAGAGTAACTACAATGTTGATCCATCCTCAGTTTTCCTATCCTTAAGTGGTTTCCTTCCTCCGGCAACTGAATTGGGAACGACGCCTGTATCTTTGTAGTGACTGGGTGTATTGATACACCATCCAAAGTGTAATTAATAATATTCAATGTTTGCTTCTTTTTTTAACAAGGTGCCTTTCTTTGCGAGGCATTGGAAAACCTCCCTGGTCTTTGTGGTTGAATCTGAGAGACCTTACAGAAAATTGTATGTGTGGGGTACAGAGATGAAGTAGTCATTAAAAAAATCATGTTTAACACTATTATTGCCCACAGTGAGTCCATGCAACTTATTACGTGCCGTGTTAAGGAAATCTTTACTCCTGAACTTATTTAGGCTTGTCGTAAACAAAGGGGTTGAATACTTATTCACTCAAGACATTTCAGCTTTTCATTTAATATTAACTTGTAAACATTTCTAAAAACATAATTCCACATTATAGGTTATTGTGTGTAGGCAGGTGACACAAAATCTCAATGTAACCATTTCAAATTCAGACTGTAACACAACAAAATGTGGAAAAAGTAAAGGGGTGAGAATACTTTCTGAAGGCACTGTACATCTTCATATATAACCCCAGGGTTACCATGAATTTTACCTCAGGGATGTCTCTATTGGGAAAATGACAGTAAGACGCAAATGGCTGACACACTTTCTCTTGTTTGTTTTGATGATTTCATGTGAAAGAAAGAGAGAGTACAGACTTTTTGGACTGGTATGAAGAGCGAGGCCCTTAGAGGTGTGTGTGTGAGTTGTGTGTTGTGTGTGTGTTTGAGAGAGAGATCTGTCATCGTGAAACCTAACAACGTCATTAACTTGGTCTGAAGGTGGATTCTTACACGTTCAATGGCAATCAATTTAAAACAGGTTCGCCCCGATCTGCCATTGCATTCTGCATTTCAGTTGGCAAAGAAGCCTATTATCTACTTCCCCAGAGTTAGATAAACTCATGGATACTATTTTCATTTCTCTGCATCCATTATGAAGGAAGTTAGAGGTAGTTTCGCGAGGCAATGCTAACTAGCGTTAGTGCAATGACTGAAAGACTATGGTATCGAGTAGCATGCTAGCAGTTACCACATACTTCCAGTCATTGCGCTATTTCGGCTAGTATGCTAGCCGTTACCATAGATATCCAGTCATTGTGCTAATGCTAGTTAGCAATTGCACTAACACTACTTAGCAACTTCCTTCAGACTGTAAGCAGAGACATAAAATGGTATCCATGATTTAATCTGACTCTGGGGAAGTAGATAAAGGGTTTGATTGCCAAAATCCTGAAGTATCCCTTTAAGGCTTATCCAGAGGAGGCTCACAGAAAGATGACAGAGTGTAACACATATTCATGTCAGAACGGTAATTAACAGACATAGTACGTTTGTATTCAGTCATGTCAAACTTCAATGTCTGTAATATTATTTCAGCAGTGTTCACGAAAACATGACCCTTTTTTAGACGCTAGCCGAAAAAGCTAAAGGTCAATTCATTTGCATTTCAGCTACAACTTCATGGCACTGTGTTAGATATGTATATATATATATTATCATTATATTTTATCTGATCAGGATAGATAATGCAATGCATACGAATATCATATGTTATATAGTTTACAGAGAGCAAGCATATGTGTTAACTATTTCCCACATACAATCATGTCTTGATTATTAATATCTTAAAGGCAAAGCACTTGTACTCAACATTCCACATTGCTCAAATGTGTAGGTTACTGTTTACTGCTTTAGGCTAGCAGCAACCATCACCGAAAGAACTGCAGACTGCATACTATTTAGCATATAGGCTAATATTAGCTGCATGCTATTCTAATGCTGAAGCTTCTACTACTAACATATACAAGCCTGCTGCTGCTACTACTATTACTACTACTACTTTCTTACAACGCACTGTTATGTAAAATGCATTGTGTTATATTTAGTAAATAGCCTATTATAGTTATGTAGTCCCAAGTGCAAGCGGGCTAGCTGTTGTAAGAGCATCAGCACCTTTCAAATCAAGCATTTACTGTCAACAAAGGACGATACAAATAAATTAGGCCTACTTGGAGATGGGGTTGGTAACATAATCATAGTTGACATGAGTCACTTAAGGAATTAGACTGAGCCCATTATATAGTGGTATTTACAAAGTAATATTATTCACATAAGACAGGAGAGCAACAAAATATAATTCATATTATACACCAATATCCCTTCCCTCCTTTTTTGCGGACAAATTAATCTACATAGCATATAAAGGCATATAGCCAAAGTTAATTAACAACATTTTGTATCAAAAGTTTCTGGATAGAACCAAAAATGGTTATATGCTTGTTTCATATATGGCACCCCGTAAGGTTCGATATAGAACCGACATTGGTTTCATATAGAACCATTTATGGGATGGAGCCCAATGGTTCTATATGGAAGCTTACGGGGTTCTACATATAATCTTTAGGGGTGCCATATATGAAGCAAGCAATAGAACCCTTTTTGGTTCTATCCGGAACCTTTTTTTCTACGGTGTAGGCTACTTATTGTATTAGCTCTCTTGGACAGAAATCCACCTAAGAGACTTTCTGACTGTCTTTAAACAGTTCTAAACAACCTGAGCATAATCATAATATATTTCATTTTGCACGTCACTAGTGTTGCCCATAGCTTTGGAGGAGGATAGGATAGTTATTGTAACTCTTGGCAATATTAGGTTTCTTAAAGAAAAGTTGAGGCCTTTGTAGTGGGAAGAAATATCCGATGATGAATTACAAGTATAGATACATGTGTTTGTTTCATGGTTTGTTTTAAATTGATTTAACAATGATGTGTTATCAAACCCTTATTATTGTAACTTTTAGGCCTATCTCCTTACCAATGATTACATTTTGTTACGATAGTTAAGATACAATAGTCTACAACATGTAATTAAACGTTGCTCTTGACATTTAAAAAGAAAAACATTTCGTGCGGTTTGCAGATAATGTGTTCAATGTTTACTACTCCAGTGTATCTAATTAAGTTGTTAGCACTTTGCACGGCGGGTATTGGGTGGAGTTCATTAAATTATCAACGCAACATTCAAGCCAGTGGAAGGCTACACGCAATGGTATATAGTGAAAAACATTCAAATCACCTTACAGATGAATCTCATCTACCCAATTCCCTTTCGCATGTTATCGTGCTTTGGAATTAGCCTATATATTTGTTTAACATAAAAGCTGCTAGGCTATTTAGTGCTCAATAACTCTGCAGATATATTCGAGTGCAAACACAGCGCACAGTTTTATCCGCCGTAGGTAATCCTATGTTGCTGTTCTTTTTGCCCTTGATATGAGTTGTTCTGAAGCTGAAATGCATTAGTTGCTAGCACGAGAACAAGTGAAAGGCAGAGAGAGAATTGAAGGCCGAGGCCAAAGCTTTGACCCGCTTGAATGTGACAAGTCATGTACAATACCTGGAAAGCTGCCAGAAATACATATGAACTGTCTCCAAACCGTTAACTTATGAGTCTTCTTCACTTCCCCCTGTATCAGTAAAATGGTTATCATCCTCTGGGTTTTAGAATATACTGATGTAGTCTCACTTCTGCGGTGTTTACTTTTTGTGTCTGAGTGTGAAGTGAACGTTTTTGTCAGTGGCAGGAATGCTACAGCAGAGTCGTTTACGGTCCCCGCCACAGGCGATATATCAAGTCTATAAAAATCAAAGCTGCCTGATGTAGTATTTTATTATAGTATTAAACGACCAAAAAAGTTCAAGTAGTTCCTTCCATAAAGACAGGGGATTGGCACGCAGTAGTGTTTAATGCGCTCGTTAAGAAAAATTACTCTTAATCTTCCAATAAAGCATGAACATAGACATTTCCTACACCAGAGGAAACTCAGACACAAGTTTAAAGAAAACAAACCAATAAAGGTCTAAAAACCTGAAGATTTGAAACATAAAGCGTTATCCGTGATAGACATCTAGAGGCGAACGTGATAGAGAAATAATGGCGCCATAATAGTATTCCGACGTTAGTTTGATTCTGATGATGTATTGGGCATTCATAGACGTAATATATTGGATAATGCTTATTGTATTCAATGGCCTTGTTCCATGAGACGCGTGCACGTTTATCAGTTTGATAAAGAAAATAATGTGGTCGCTTATTTTGTCGTCCATCGTTTCCAATATGCATGTATAATGTCGTTGGAATGCATGATTCAACTGGATATTTCTACGACAGCCTACAGATACCCACATATATATGGATGCACTCACATTTTGCATATTGCATAAACAAGACAATTTATTTAGAGAGGAAAATATGTACAGTGCTAGGAGAGGTGCAGCCCCTTGGCGGATTGATTTACGCCCCATTGACGCTTTATCAGGCTCGTGAAAAAAGTCTGACCAATCATTTCGCTCCGAGCGCACAGCCCCAGCAACCTAGCTCTACTTTGTTCGTAGGCTAGTAGAAGGCTAGTAAAAAAAGACTTCTGTCCTACATGTTTTCAATTCAATGAACCGTGAATTGTATAATGTCCGAGAATGTCCATTTCTGGAACGCTGAGCAACTATTATGTGGACTCTATAATAAGTCACGAGAGCGAAGATCCGACTTCAGTCAGGTTTTCCAATGTACAGTATTCCAACTCCAGGCAACCGGGGGGACATGGCGAGCATCCCGAATTCCCCTCTTGTAGCTTCCAGCCTAAACCTCCAGTTTTTAGCTCGTCCTGGAGCCCGTTCAGCCCCCATGCCTCCAATGGCTTACCAGCGGTTTACCATCCATACATCCCGACTCAGCCCGTGCCTTCCACGGACACCCGATACATACGCACTTGGCTCGACTGCGCTCCGCGCTCGGAGTCCCTCCCCGGGCAGGGGCAGGTCAAGATGGAGCCGCTACTGGGACACCTCGGGGAACCCCCCAAAATCGGTGGACACGAGTACATTTTGGAATCCTCTTCGGCAAGAGAGATGAATTCCAGCCAGGGCTCCGGATTCGAGGACAATAAGGATATCTGTGAAGGTAGCGAAGACAAAGACGGGCCAGATCAAAGTGAGTTATAAAACGAGGAAGTGAAGTCTGTAAAGCTTTTAATGCTGTCATAAAACAGGAACAAAGAGATAGCGAGCCATAGAGGCTCACTACCAAATCTGGTCCGTAGTGTGCGTGTAATGTACTATGTATGTTTACGTTAGAATTATTATCATACATTTATACATACATTAGGTCAAGGTGTGGATGGTGCTCTGTTTTGGAGCTTGCGACATTTCACGTGGGCAGTTTTCTGCCCTGTCCTGTCTTAGTTTTGGGGACCAACTGGTATTGAATATAATTTTACTGCAGTAAGTTTTGGCACACAGTCTCTGAGAACAGGTTATCTGCGCTCAGTTGCACTTTAGTGCAGTTCATATTGTCAGCAGCTTGTTTTATTCCTGTAATAACTGAACAGCACCTCAAGAAAGACGTCCCTCTATTGAACCATGTGCCAAGAGCCTCTCTAGTGCAAAATTAGGGTTTACCAGGGCAAGGCCCTCTCAATATTTTAGTGTAAATACCCCCTCTAAGGGAAAACGAGCCTTTGTTTCATTCACGTCTGATGACAGTAGTCTATTTATAGACATGTAATGTCATTTAGAAGGTGGAGTGTGGGGGATTGGGCTATATGTTCGTTTCTGCAATAATTATTATTTTGGCAAAGAAACCGCATTGACGACATTTTCTGGAAATACAGTTTGATTGATGCCTTTAGGGCTGTTGAGTGGGCAAGAGTCTCTTTTTAACACCAGAAAATACATCTGAAATATTTTCCAAGTGAGACTCACAGTTGTTGTTTTTTACAAGCAGACTCATCTGTCTGAGCTAAATGACATTATGTGGAGGATGTTGGTCACTCTCAGTTGACTCGCTTTTCTAGCCATGCCTATGGTTGCCTTGACAGAATCAAATTAATTTTCCCTCCTTTACCAACACGGCCTCATAAGATCAGGCTGGCTATTAATCAGGCCTGAAGCCGAGCCGGAGTGGAAACCTATATATTTGTGTTGCTCCGCACAGCACAGTCTTGTTGAAATCGGCTGTGGGTGCTCGCCCGGTAACGTTTTGGTGCGCCGGGAAACTGAGAAATATATCATACATATGATGCCTAACCTAGATTGGATGGGTCAAGGTTCTGACAGATGGTCATTTTCTAGTAGCATGGACTGGCGGTGGAGACCAACGTTGATTTTAATCCACGAAATGGGTTCACGCACTACGTGAACTCTCTAATGGATGGTGCGCAACAGAATTCCCCTTTGTGTTGCCCTGGGCGGCATTCCAGAATAAACTACGGGCAAAGGCAACGAAGTTGGGAATTACACGTCCCTCTTTGTGCTAGCAACGGCTTGTGAGTCAAAAAAAGTGATTTCCACTGAAGTTTATTAAGTTATAAGACCAGCCAACATCACTATTAATTATTGTATGTTGGCTCCCTGGGACAGTTGGGGAAAAACATATAAAATATGATGCAATCTTAATGTAGAGAAATGCAATAACGAATATCTCTAGGCATATACGAACGGTCAATTTCTCAGACTAGTAAGGCAAACTTGCAAAGAGACATGATGGTATAATAACGGTCTGTAGCCATTATGTGTTTCCATCCCAACATTCGTCACAAAACAGACCATGATCATCCAACGACAATTCCCTCTTAAACGTGCATTGTTGCAGATCATGTCTCGGAGCTCATAAGTATTTAGATGGCACATCTCTATCTCCGAGGTGTATGCCGGCAACGGATAGCTTTACAGGGTTATCAATCATCCCCGAGGAATTATTTCCTTTCATGATAACAATAGGATTGCGTCATAAGATTTAGGACATTGGAGACAGTTGATGTGGTATGAAAGTGCGTGTCTAGGGGCATGGGCCGATTGGATTTCTCTACGTTGGTTACATGTATGTAGCCTAAGAGAAATGGCCATGAGTTTCAATGAGCCCAGATTTTTTTTCATCTGTAGAAATGCCCGGATCCATTGGCCAAAGCTATGACCTTTCACATAGCCGTACGCGTTATGGGATAGCACTGGCTGGTTTGTCATGCAGTGACAGGAAAAGCCCCGACTTTTCACGGGATGAATGACACTAGGTGATTATGTACTTGGAGAATGCGAAGCACCACTTTGCGTGTCACAAAGCCCACTTCTACCTCCAGTGCCTCGGAACAGGCATTTGTGTCCACTTGCAGATGCAAACGATCCAATGCCATGCGTGGGATATTTATATCCCCACGGCCTTTTGAGTAATCAAGGTATTCTCAGTTTAAGCTTTTCAAGGCCGTTTGAATGCCATGGTAGCCCAACATGCAGGCTGTACACAGTGATGTTATACCAAAATCAACTGTGAGAAATGTAGATGGGCCTACATGAAAATACATCGCATGCATTCCCGAGAAAGCCACCAGAGAGGAAAGGCGTCTCCACGGAGACAGCAATAATTATTTCCCCTGGAACATTTCCCATAAAAAGGAGATAATCCACTTTCCAAAGCAACCGCATTTCAGGGGGACTGCATTTTTGTTTGGGTTAGGCTCTGTTGCTCACTATAGGTCTCTCATAGTTCCAATGCTTTTGGCTCTGTTGGGGGAGGATAGCTTCTCCTCATAACCATGCTGCGCTTTCTTCACTAATTGCATTCGGCTGAGGCCTGCTAACCAAGCTGAAGGGTGGAGTGCATTGCCATGATTGGAGGTTCTGTCAAAAAAAATAAGGAGAATCGTAGTTTACGAGATAACATCACATCCAAGTGTTCCACCCATTTAGAGTGTACTTCTCACAAACAGGGTGATTTTCAAGGTCTAGTGGGGTGAAGGACACGAGTACTTTTTCCATTACCTTTGTGTTTCCCATTGTTATGGTAACATGAAAAGACACCTTATGGTCCAGGAAGTACTTTCATGCTAAACATGTACAGTGAAGGAGAACTGCTTGTCCTCTAAACCCATTTACATTACCAACCAAGGTCACCTTCGGCCTGAGGGGCGGTGAGGAACTACTTTCCTCTCTCCTCTACTCCATTACATTACCGAACACGGTTCCATTTGGAGCAATATGAGCCTTGGCTTTTGATATCACTTTAAACTCAATTATATAACGCATGGGCATGGAAATCTTGTTATTACGCACGCATGTTTGTATTTAGCTATGTTATGAGGCTTGCTAGTCTAGGGCCTATTCTGGTCTGTGTTTGTTAGCCCTTTACTAAAGGTGTCTGTCTGACTTTCCTTTGTAGATGACCCCTCTGCCAACTGGTTGCATGCCCGGTCTTCCCGGAAGAAGCGGTGCCCTTACACGAAATACCAAACCCTCGAGCTCGAGAAAGAGTTCCTCTTCAACATGTACCTCACCCGGGACAGAAGGCACGAGGTAGCGCGCTCCCTGAACTTGACCGAGAGACAAGTCAAAATATGGTTCCAAAACCGACGGATGAAAATGAAGAAAATGAATAAGGACCAACCCAAGGATTAAGAAAAAAAGGGGAGTGCTATTAAAAACACCACCATCACAAAGAATCTGCGTTCTCGTTACTTTTCTCTTAAATAGGCATACATGGACTGTAATGGTTAAAGTGGGGGTGCAGGAAGTTTGTTTTTATTATTTTCCATATCGATGTGAAATATCCTCTGACATTATAGAAGCGCAGACCAATAGAGAAAACCCTTATGGCCCGTTGGTACAGCATGGCGCTTGTGACGCCAGGGTAGATGGTTTGTTCCCCGGGATCACCTGTACATAAAATGTATGCACGCATGACTGCAAGTCGCTTTGGATACAAGCGTCTGCTAAATGGCATATATTATACTATACAGTAGAAAGGAGGGTGGATTCACGCGGCTCTTTCTCAAGCACTACTTTGATCACTTATTTATTGCTTTACGCATGACACCAACGCTCATCAGGAGAGGCATGGAGGTGCCTAAACGTCGGTTTCATGCGGTCATTAATACATAAGAGAAACGGTTGTAGTCAAAGGGTGTGTGCTACCTGCATTTCTTCTTATCTTTTAGTTTTTTTTCGCTCCATTCCTCTGTTCAACTCCATAGATGCGTCTTACGTAATGATGGTGCTGATCTTTCACGAAAAATACATGATTTTATTTTCCGAGCAGCAGTTCCCCAATTCAGTTCCCCAATGATGTTATATTATAACTCGATTAATAACCTAGTGTGGCGTCACATCCCCCAGAGCCTCTTTGACTGCGTCGCATTTACCAAAATATCAGGGTTCCGGGTATTTGTTGTAATCCCTTTAAGTACTAACTCAACAGGTATATGCACACTCTTATATGTATATCTTTTTTTCTACATAATCATTTTACATTCAAGTTCCTTGTACGTAAAAAGTGCGTAATAACCTAATAAGGGTTTCATATGGAAAGGTCTATGACAGGGCTCTCCAACCCTGTTCCTGGAGAGCTTCTCTCCTGTAGGTTTTCACTCCAACCCCAGTTGTAAACTAACCTGATTCAGCTTATCAACCAGACATATATTAGAATCAAGTACGCTAGATTAGGGTTGAAAAGCTACAGGACAGTAGCTTTCCAGGAACAGGGTTGGAGAACCCTGGTCTAGGGGGAATTTATCCGTTAACATTTCCTTGAGACCAATGTTACTATTTCGTTGTGTAATTGCTATTAAAAAGGTATTGTAGACTACTTGACGTGGAAATTAATCAGGAATACGTGTTTTCGGGTAGATAGCGCGACATGGTATATTTCATTGAAGTATCATATGCAACAATCTTAGATCACATGCAATATGGAACCTTGGTCGCGACTGGGATCAATCCTAGTTTTATATAGTTTGGTCTGCCAATATAAGGTCAATAGATCCAATGGTCTCGAGCCTACTTGCTTTGACCTAATGACTGTGCAGTCTAACAGTGGGACGTTTTTGAACATTTACGTGGAAATAAAAGGGCCTACAATAACCCGCCCTTTTACGCTCTCTCTCATTTTGATATTTGCCATAAAAATATGTACTCCCATGCGCTTAAATACAGGATATAACATATGTCGAAGAAAAACAAGCCTACATTTTTCTAAGAATAAAATGTTTACATTGTTAGCGCATGCCTAATATCATAATGAAATGTAATTTATTTCTTTATGTTTGTGTGTTTTGGAAATGAAAATCTATCTGAAGAAAATGCGCCATGCTATAGCAGTTTTTGGATGATAATATTTCTAATTAATTGTAAATAGGCCTAGGTGAATAACCTCGATTGTTTTTATTGGAATGAGTTGAATATGTTCAAAATTGGTGTTTTGGGAAATGACATCGGAGTTGAATGAGCAGACGTCGTTTTTCCAGTTTTAGATATTGTTTACATGTTCTTGTCCAGAATGTATTGAGCATTAACTGATTTAACCGTGTTGTCAATACAATAAGGAATGATGTACTTATTTGGTGTACATGTATTTTTGTTTGTTTGTTTGTGTGAGTACTTACAACCATACTGGGAAACTCTTATGATGCATTTTCAGTGAGATATGAAATGGGTGGCGTTTCTGGAGTCACGAGCATGGCTGTCCTTCATTCTGAATATTAAGGAGCAATCAGACCCCATTGTGTCTCCATGCGCTCGAGTCTCGCATATCCACGGCAGCTTTCATTGCAGAGGCCTTCAGGTCATCTCAGTTGAACTCTTAGTTTTTAATAACAACAACGCTGTAAGGACCGACTCCAGAAACTACTAACCCCCTCTCAGTCTTTTTTTATATCACATTAATCTCTTGTGTCCCTCATGTAAATTGTATTCAGTCCTGTGTTGTTTATCTGTGAGATAGCACTGCTGATGCTGGATTCGTATTAAAAAAATAGTTTACATTAGAACAACGTCTCTGCACTTTTTACTGCTGTTGATAACTTTATGTAATTGATATGAGATTCAAATGAAAATAAAACAGTTGTATTTATGACAGCCAATTCATTTTGGACAGTGGGAGCGTCTCAAGAGCGCGCGTAATAGGGCGCATATGCGCCTTCTCTGCGTGTGAGTGACGTCAAAACAAGTTTGAGGCTTTTCATATTTCCAACTTCACTTCATCTTTTAGGAAGAGCATGTGTTCGAAATATGTCTCGTGCGCAGGAGCATTTGTCTTGAATTGTACTTCAAGGAACGGAGTCAATTTGGCCAAGTATGCACATGGTTCCCTGAAGAAGATAGCCCGAGACCCCAATATTCATTAAGATGACTCTATGGCGATGTTTATTTTGACGTTTTCATTTAATAACGTTTATGACAATAAAAGTTTGGGTTATGTGTATTTAACATGTCCCACTCTGTGTAGAACCCGAGAAGGCGATAGAGAAGGACGTGGAATGAAACCAATCTGCTGTGCTGTACTGTGCGTGGAAAATACCATTCATGGGGCCTGTGGCACATGACTAGTGAGGTAGGTTATGATTCTAAGGCCCTTGTTCGCTTTTTTCCAAAGATGAACGCAAAGAAAACTGTATGATTTTTTTAATGGGTCTTTCCAAAAATGGCACGCCCAGCAAATGCTCACTCCTTTGCATAATGAGTCCATATATTATATTGAACTAAAAAGCAGTCTATTCATGAACTTGGATTAAATAGTTTTATAGATTTCTTGCCGTATTTTGGTACAATGTGGTGCATAATGGTACAATTCATACCCTATATCCTCCTGTAACATCCCATAATAAAGAATTATGCTAATATTTCATCGATTTATTTTTCAGAAATGGAAAATAACAACATGGGCGTGGAACTCTGGAGACTGAATATAGGCTACATGAGGTTGAATGTACAATAACATTGTTGGGTTTTATTCTCTGAATCCCTGCAGCCTATAGTAATTAAAATATGTCTTGAAGTTCGGGCCAACCAGAACTACTGGCTTGCAGATGTGCAACTGAGATATATATATATATTTTTTTTGCGTCGCCAAGCATATGTGAATAAAATGCCTATTTCTTGTTAAGTAGCCTAGGGGGTCAGTATTGGTTATTATGGCTCTGTACCACCCAATCCTGGGCCTGTTATGGTATTTTTCAGGAGGAAACAAACAGCTAAAACGATGTGGGCTTTCGTTTGGGGAAGAGGAGATGGGAAAGCCGACTGTCATAAAAGAGAGAAAGAAAATTCAATGCGGTGTGCCGCAATAAAATAATATGACTGCAATAAAACTTAATAGGGTATACCTTTCTGAAGGTTAAGAACTAAACGGCTGTAAAGCAAACACGGGGAGAAGGAAAAGTTTCAAGTCCTCCTTAATAACTGTTTCGAGGTGTCGTGTGGTAGGCCTAATCCACGTTCCTAGACCGGGGATTTACGTTGTTCCTTTGCGATTTTGTCGTTTATTGTTCGCTGCGTTTGTTGTTTTCGGATTCCACTAGGAGTGGGGGGCTTGCGTGGCGAGGTCTGGACTTCCAGATGAACCGCCGGAGTCCAGTGTTCGCGAAGCCTCCCTTTGTTTCATATCCGAGCGCATCCTGGCCGCTCAAAAGCAGTGCCATAAAACGCCACAAAAAGATTCTGGCGAGACGTCTGACATAGGGGAACCTTAATCTGTTAACAACCTCGCCCCCAGGCTGGCCATTTTGTGGCAGAACCTTCGATTGTTAGGTCATGGAATAGGTTATAATAGGTGGTCAGAGTGCATCTCTTTCATTAAAAAACTCTGTTTTCCCATGCTCTCATTTTCAGTTTGCAATTCTGTTGTATGAGTGTGCTGGGATTTTACATACATTCATTGAGTAAAAAGACAAACTCCTAGACAGAGTAAATTCAATTTATGATGGCAATTTTATCAAACACCAGTTTATCATAACAAATCTGAATTTTACAATAAACATTGCAACCTATTTTTGACAATCATTACCACTCTTGTCAGTACTTGCTACCACTATGAGGCACACAATTCGGGTTCTACTACGACCCTTTTCAGAAGAAATGACCATAATTAAAGGCTACAATTAGGCCCCACAACTTTAACCAGAGATGAACGAATAGTAATTAGCGAAATGTATATTATACTGCCTCTAAGTTGTTTTGACATTTAAACCTCTGCAAGCTACACTTCTCAAATATGTGCATAGTCATTGAGAGTCTATTCACATTGTTTTATTTTTGTGATCAAGTTTTTATTATTTCGGGAGGGGGTTATCAGGACAAACAAAAAACACAAGCCAACAGAAATTACACAAACAATTACTGCTTACTTAATAAGTACATATATTAGAATAATTCCTTTATACTACCAAGTGTTGTAGTCCATAAATTAATATTCCCTAATGTTGCACCATGTAGTCCAGAGATCATATGAGTAACTGTGCCAGGAGCACGCTGGGTGCAGAGCATACGGACAAGGGTTGAGTTTATGTTCACCTGGAAAGCTCTTTTGGAGTCGCATAACTCAAATGGGCAAAATGAATAAATAGCTTTGACTTCTAAATCTCTGCAAGCTAGACTTCTCAAATATGTCCACAGAAAATTAATGTTTCTATCATTTTTGTTGATTATGTTTTCCCATCAACGTTGGCAAAAGTTACGTAAATTATAATTTCCTAACATGACTCCAAGTTCTTAAAATAAATCTTCGGATAATTTTTATTTTCGATTGAACCATGCACGAGAGAGGTCGTCGAATAGGGTTGAAGCACAATTTTCCCTCGTGTTAACACGTAATTCGTTTTTAGAAATAATTAAAAACCTCACTTGCCATATGATTACAAAGTTTCATAAATATTTTAACAATTTCGTGTTTTTAAAATTAAAAAACAAACATTATTCAGGTTATTCATTTTACATGATTCATCTCAAATTATATGTTTAATTTGTTGTCTGCATATAATCAAACAACTCAAATTAAACAAATATGTATTATAGTCTTTCCAACAATATGTAGGCCCATGTACGCAGCTAATTATTCTTACAAAAATACGTTTTTAGGCTACGTATAGAAATTACTCGATTGATAATATGTTATCAATTAAATAGGCCTAGATAACGACACATTGTTTAGCAATATTAATTTAACTAGACGGCATTAGGTCTAAGTATAGACAAACATGTCTTCAGAAGAGGAACAGAATAGGAACAGGTCTTGTGGCCAATATGTTTTCTTATTTCGAAATAAGGCCTATACTTTCACAGTTTAGTTGCGAAATACCGTCATTATGTTGGTTTATGTGTGGTGTTTCTAGAATCATGCACTGGTATCAACTTGAAATCCCTGCGTCACACCTAAAAACGGCCTCTTGGTGGCGATGTTGGTCCACGAAAGAAAGCCTCCACTGGGTTGTCTGCCTATCCGGAAGTCCTTAGAAAACTCAGACAGGCCACTTTACACCACCTAAACTTGGGCGAAGAGAACCTCTTGCTTTACTTAAGATATTTTGAGAAGCATATTGACAATGATTTGGCTATTTGTTTGCTTCTTCAGAAACGCTATTAGCCTGCAAATAATGTTTTGACCCCAAAGCACATATATAGAGGGCACAGCTCTTCTGAGAGGATTATATAGCCTACTAATCTGTAATAATTGATCTTCTGTTGGTTTAAAGTTGTTGTCCATGACTTTGGGAATAATTACTAAAACCATGAATGTTTGCAATATGTTTAACTTTGTAATACAACTATTATATTCATTGTTCGGATCGAAAAACGCTGTTCATATTTAGTTTTTTTACTATGTAACGAAATATGGAAATAAATTACTCTTGCTCTAAACCGTCATACTAGAAGTAAAATGTCGCTAAATTGGGTAACACTCTACATTGGGAACGCTTTTGGCGCTGTGAAATGTTTGAAGTTAATTCAGTGTAGCTAATTCGAAAGTTTGTTATAATTCCAATAGATAACACATTTATTTGGGTTAGAACCTTTATTAAAATTGCAGTACACTCCTTAACGTCATGAATGCACAAGCTAAGAAGTATGAAAAAAATGGCAGACAAATTGTCCTACTGTAAGTTGGACATTCACATGACATATGTTTTAAAGTTTTCCAAAAACACGGTTAATAATATGATTTTAAAAATTGCAACGGTTACATTTGACAGTAGCCTAGCAGGGCTAATGCTTGCGTACGCACACTGGGAATAAGATAATGCACGCAAAATTAAAAATTTCTCACTTAATTTCAACAATCTTGAACATATAGACCTATAACCTACATAATATCGGACAACTGCATAAAAGAAGAATAACAAAGAGGTATAATTCGTTTGGCTCCTATACTACAATGTAAGTCATACATTGGCCAATACAACCTAACTAAGACGTTATCATAATCTTAATTATCTAGGCTAGTTGTCCTAATATTAGAATTCTGAATAAATGCTTGGCGACACTCCTCCTGGCATCATTTTGTAAATGCCAATTACGCTCAGCCTATAGATAGGCCTATATTCTCTAACAATAGTTTCGTTTTTATGAGGTCATTAACGAACACAACCTTCCCTCAAGTTATCCCCTCGTTAAGTTATTCCAGAAAATACGTCTAGGGGTTCAAATATCAGCGTCTATAATGACAGTCCGTATGGAAAACACAACTGAAATGACAATTAAATACTTGAATATTTCTGTATCGGTGAAATTGCTCCAAGTGAAGCATTTATGGCTTTGGTCGTGGAACCTCATAAAATCTTAACAGCTTTTTTGATGCTAGGTGTAAACAACAAACAGCCTCAGCGTTTATTGCATTTTATAGTTTGTTAAACCATTTACAACCACTTTCTCCATTATACCACGAGTGTCGCTCCTTTCAGACATCTTTTTATGAATATCATATTTATAAAAAATACTATAATCAAAATGTTAAATCTGACTACCTCGTTTGTTCTCAACAAGCCTCAGACGCTGGGTGCCGGGGCTTTGACAAGTTGTTTTAGAACTGCAATTACATTTATAGGACTTGTTAAAACTGATACCAATTACATCGTGTACTTTCACAATTTGCAAGGGCGACTCTGACATTTTCGAAAAAGAGGATCCCACCTCATTATAATTTAGGAATGAATGAGTAGGCTATATGTGCATCCCTTTAGGTTGACTATTAGCTAGGCTAATGCTAAAAATCCATCTCTCCAAGAGAGGTTTTTAGAGTGGGTAAGTTGTGGTGGGTGGGGACGCTCTCTATTTGATCTGATGCAAAGCGGCAGATTTCTCATTAACTTACCCGCTTGAATATATTAATGCGCATATTCTCCCCTCCTCTCTCCCTCGACCCCCCTCTCTTCCCCCTAGTCCATTGCTCCCTCTCCCTTTCTCTTTTTCTCTCTTTTTCATTCTCTCACTCCTTCCATATCAGAAGCCCGCAGAGTAGAGCAGTGTCCGTGTGGGATGCGAGAAGCCAATGAGATGAGGACCCGATAATAGATGCAAATTATCGTGAAAAGACACCGCAAAATATGAAACAACTCATTTGCAGCGGAGTAAATCACAGAAAACTGTTTGTAAACTGGCACCTCATACCAGAATTGTGATGCAGGAGCACTTCAGTGGAGACGATTTTATGGAATCGGCATGATTGTGGCTTCGGCTATTTAGATTGGGTGTTTTGAAATACAACATCAGTCCATATATTGCGAACCAGCTTGGGTTCTATCTTTTTTTTCACCCAATAACTCTTCAATTGCCTTCCTCTCGAGCGCTTGAGTCTTTATAATCACAAACAACAACAAAACCAACAACAACAAAAGATGAGTTCATATTTTGTCAACTCTCTCTTCTCCAAATACAAGAGCGGAGACTCTTTACGTCCCAATTATTACGAGTGCGGGTTCGCGCAGGACCTTGGGAGTAGACCCACAGTAGTGTATGGACCAGGCTCTGGAGCAACTTTCCAACATCCCCCTCAAATCCAGGAATTTTACCACCACGGAGCGTCCACGCTCTCCAGTGCCCCTTACCAACAGAGTCCCTGCGCCGTAACATGCCATGGAGAGCCGGGCAACTTCTACGGGTACGACGCTCTCCAGAGGCAAACCCTTTTTGGACCCCAGGACCCAGATTTGGTCCAGTACAACGACTGCAAGCTAGCCGCTGGTGGTATCGGGGATGAGACGGAGAGCACGGAACAGAGCCCCTCTCCAACGCAGTTATTCCCATGGATGCGACCGCAATGTAAGTCCGAGCTAAAACTGAAACACTGCGCGTGGGTATGCATGAATAGCGGGAAAGGGGTAGAATATTAAACTTCAAACCATTCGCAATTAGGGCCGAGGTGCGTTTCCTGTGTTCAAAAGGAGAGACAAAGTGATTTTATTGTTTTATGGTGTCCAAAACTTTACAGTTTAATGACCCCGCCATATACAAGAGAGAGGGGTATAGAGAAGAGAGCAAATCTTTTCTCTCCATGTGCGAGCTGGCCCGCAGCTGATTCTCTTACTTCTCACCCAGGTTAAAGTTTTACTACTCTCTTTTACGACTTAAAGTGGTCTCGGGGATTATTTCGCTACAAGGTGGCCATTTCCCACAGGTTAGGCGCTTTATGGCTTCACCCAATGCGTTGAGTAGGCTATGTGTGGCCGTCAGACATGATTTGCTTTGGATTTTATTGAATATCCTATGAATGTGTGGACATTGAACATCCAATCATTTGAATTGCATTGCAATGCTGATAAATCACTTGTAAGTCAATCTAGGTTTAAGTAACCTCGGATATATATATAAAATGAGTGGATTATATAATTGATAACTTCAGTCTGGGGGCCTAGACAATAATAATTGCTTATGGGGATATTGGGGATGGAGATAAGGGGATTGCATTTGTGAAATTGTATAGGCTATTCGTTATGGCTATTTGTATGTTTTCCTCAAACATGTCCTCTCATTTTGTCAGTAGCTGCCGGACGGAGGCGAGGCCGACAGACCTACAGCCGTTACCAGACACTGGAGCTGGAGAAAGAGTTCCTATTCAACCCCTACCTGACCCGCAAGCGGCGAATTGAGGTATCGCACGCCCTGGGACTGACCGAGAGGCAGGTCAAAATCTGGTTTCAGAACAGGAGGATGAAATGGAAAAAGGAAAACAACAAGGACAAATTCCCCAGCAGTAAGACAGAGCAGGAAGAGATCGAGAAGGAGAAACGACAGAAGGAGCAGGGCGCGGGGACACACTCGTCCGGGGAAGACTGCGACAAAGCTAAGCAAATGTAAGCTATAGGGAGACTGGGGGTCGAAATCAGCACCGCGAAAAAGGCAGCGAGCACGATAAGGGAAGTGGGGCCAGCATGTGGTTTTGTCTCGGAACATGGCAGTCTTTGGCTAGTCATTCCAGGTTTGATTAATTCGAAGGGAAAGTCTCCCGACGGTGACAAAGGACAGGACCATTCACATTGTGGTTGTTTGGAGACAAAACGAAACATTTGAACGGGAAATGAAGCATTTGTACTTTTTATCTGATGTTGGAAATTATTATTGTGTTAAAAATAGAGTCCTTTCATTGTGGAACAATTATCGTGAAAAAAAACAACATTTATATTGTTAGAATTTTGTCATTAACAATTATCTCGGCAGCTGTATAGTTTTTAAGTTAAATGGTGCACTTTTTACTGTTCTCACTTCTATGTTATGACGACGTGGCGAATAATGAATTCCAACAACATGAAACTGCCTATTTATGCTGTATATGCTTTCCTATTTTTACACTTGTCCTTCCTTAGTTCGTTTTGATTGATGGTATTTTGTTGTCTTCCTTATTTGGGTAAGCATGCGCACAGTGCAAAATGGAGAAGAAGAAAAATGAATAAAAATGCAATGGAAATAAAAAAGGATGTCATGTGACCCCTCGTTTAAACAGAATGTGTACTGTAGGCTACTCGTGAATTAGTTTATGGGGACTTGATGATATGCTTTATTGTTCTTCACCACTTTGTTCTATTGTCTAAACCTGGAAGCGGCGGAAGACAGAGGACACAATAAAGTTTACAAGCGAGAATCTGTGACATCATTGCCACTTCATTTCCTCTCAAGGTGTGAATCCCAATAGTGCCGGTCACCACACAGACTGACTCAAGCAATTAGTAATCTTACCCAAAGTACACAAGTGCATTAAAACCTTCAACAAACCAATGAGTATTTAAGGCTACTGGGTGCACACTTCTAAAAATGTAGGGATTGACGCATGGTCAGAATTGTGTCGCCCATGTTTATCTCCACGCAAACTTGACATAGATAACGCCATGGCATGTGGAACCACACTGTAAAGTCTGGCTAAATCATATGTCTATTGGCAGGAACAACACCCCCCCCTTCAGAAAAAAAACCGTGATAATATCTGACTTCCCATAACAGTCACATTCGTGTTGAGTCTTATTCGAGTGCATAAAAGAACCTGTGCGCCAGGTAAACCTTGTCAAACGCTGGGAGAGCGTGGCACGTGGCACCTAGGCGACTCGAGACAGCTACTGGCCTCCCTGTTCCGTAAAAACAAAAGTGCTCGTGTTGTCCAGAGCTTCTCTGTCGTGCTGGAGATGGAAGCTGTGAAAAGAGGGATGCTCTGAAGCAGAAATTCTCCCAGAGAGGGCCGGAGTGGGCTCCATTGGTCCCTGGACATAGTACAGGCATCGTGCGCAGAGACCACAATAACATACAGAGGAACTTGCTGAGAGATCCCACCACTGACAAGGATAAGTAAAATCGATATGGAAACTAATAGGTTTTTCTTATTTGTGTGGTGTCCAACGAGAAGTCTAGGACAATTTAAGATCTGTCTGTATACATTCAGCTGGATATTTGTAAGCATCAGCCCTTTTAATCACTGTGAAACGCGCCGGGTGATTACATAATATATTCTATTGACCATCGATTTGTTTGTGTTCTAGTTAGTTCCTTGATTGGAGGTAGGCCTACATTTTGGCTTCGAGTGAATAGACTGAAGTATTTTATGTGTATGGTCAGCGGTGCACTATTTTCCACATTAGCTGAGCTTGTAGGAAGCCCTGCTGTTATTGGACGAGTTTGTATCACATGGCCCTCGTCACGTGGCCCCTGAGGAAAAAGGGGTGATTTTTGGTGTAAATCTAGACTGTAATTCTGTAATATATCACAGTACCTCGTAAAACCGACAGTAAAACCTCCCGGCCTACAAATCACCGGTCAAATTATGAGTTCATTGTATTATGCGAACGCTTTGTTTTCCAAATATCAAGCTGCAAGTTCGGTTATTCCAAGTGGGGTCTTTCCCGAGCAAACTTCTTGCGCCTTTGCGTCCAGTTCACCGGGAGCCAGCAGCTATGTCTCGGGCTCCGGCGGCGCAGGCTTCTCCTCCTCTTCCTCCACACTGTCGGGACTGTACAATAACGCAGGGAACATGCCCACCCAAACCCGCAGCATGTATCCCTCTGCGTACGGACTGGGCACCGGCTCTCTGAACATGCACTGCTCCCACTTTGAACACCCCAACCTCTCCATGATTTGCTCCGGTGGTGACCCGTCCAAGGTGTCCAGCTGCGGTAAGGCGGAGCAGAGACAGAACGAGGACAGTTTACGGATCTACCCATGGATGAGAACCTCAGGTATGTGAGCTTAAAATGTATGTTTTCAAATGAAGAAGAGGGGAGAAAGGAATGGGGCTTTGCGCCGACCTAATAATTATCGTAAACGGTCTTATAACAGTGCGGTTGCGAAGTGGCCAGGACTACTTCCTCAACTATGCTTTACGCCGCTTTGCCTGCGCATCTTTTATATGACCTCAATAAAACCATAATTTAAGATATCTGAATATTCATTAGGCGGTATTGTGTTAAAACAGAAAGAGAAAGGGCGTTGGATTATTTTACTCCGTTCTCGGGTAGAAAGAAATAGCCTAAACAGGCTAATCCATCGCTTTCTGTTGTTTATGCTGTTTCGATAGGATCCCGTGGTAAGCGCACTACAACACAGCATGATTTCCAGATGCCTGGTCTCTGCCCCGTGTTCGCTGGCTTATAATTATTATCGCATAAATGCCTCCGAGTGTTGCAAACACTAAAAACACTGTGATGCTAATAGTTGGTTAGCTTTTGGTTTGCGATGTTAGACTGTGTTGTTTTGTTATAGAAACGCCTTTGTCTGACATTCTGAACTGGCTTGTTGAATAGTTTCAGTGGGCCTTACAGCTGCCTACAGCCCACACAACAAACAAGTATGTCTAGTCTGAGAAAATGATGCTTACAAAATAGCAATTCATGTTACGCCAGTGTTTGATTCAGTGTACTGTCAAATAATGTCATGCGTAAAACGTGTGTGTGTAGATGTGTAAGTGGCTGTGTAGCTGTGGTATGTGTCTCTGCGCGCGCCTGCCTGTGTTTGTGTGGTGTGCGTTGTATGCACTTTAGGAGGCTGAACAACTACACACCATCAACGAACAACCACTTTTAGTGCGCGCGGCTCATGTGAAATAGTGGCTGACAACAATTTTGTCGAATCATTTTCAGTAACCTCTCAAGGCCTTGGCTACTATTACCACAAAATTCCTATCAGTCAATTGTCAATTTAGTGCTCCTCTTGTTAGCCTCTGGCGTAAAACGTACAACATCATAAATAGTTTTGAAACATACGTCCACATTAGCAGGGATTTTGACATCTTCTTGCAGACATTCGTTTCCACGCGTTTTCTCATACATTTACGCTCGTCGTGTAAGTTGTATGTAGGCTATGTATGTCCTTGTGTGAAATATGCATACTTAAAAATAAAAAAAATCCTAATGGAAGCGTGATCATGCCTGGCTTGTCTGTCTCTCTTTAATTTGGTTATAGGAGCCACCAACTGACTTTGAAAACCTAATTTAGATTTTCAGGTGTAATTTTATGAGGCTAAGACTATTCATACACAAATAAATATCAAATCAAGACATTGCTCAAATTGACTAGTAGGTACACACAGTGATGGACCAGCAGGCAGGCAGTCTGTCTCTCTCTCTCTCTCACACACACACAATTCACTTCCATTCAAAATCCTATTTTCTCTAATCCCTAAGCCTAACCTTAACCCTAACTCCTAACCCTTAACATAATTCTAACCTTAACCCTAAACCACCTAGAAATGGCATTTGAGCGCGTGGGGACTAACAAAATGTCCCCAGTTGGTAAAATGTTTGTTTGTTTACTAGTCTTGTGTCGACTAAGATCCTCACAAGAATAGTTACACACACACTAACACACACACTCACTCACTCACTCACTCACTCACTCACTCACTCACTCACTCACTCACTCAACATGTTTTTTACTGACATGCTCACCAGCATGGCATGGCCTAGCAATTCACTTATTTAATTGAATTTAGATGAAAGGACATAAATAGTTGTTTAACTAGACTATTTGAGTGTGATGTTTGAGCCTACAAAGCATATTTTCCAATGTGAAAGGAAATATATGCTCTGGAAATACACCCACTTCTCCACAACAAATGTAACTTCATAAATAATATCCTTATCAAATGTAGTTTGTACTTCGCAAAAATACACGCACACACACGCACACAAACGTGGCATGGCACAACAATATCACATATAATTTACACAGATGATAGTCACACACACACACACACACACACACACACACACACACACACACACACACACACACACACACACACACACACACACACACACACACACACACACACACACACACACACACACACACACACACACACACACACACACACACACACACACACACACACACACACACACACACACACAGAGAGAACCCTCTCTCACACAGACATTAACTTTCAATGTGTTGTAGACTATGCGCGAGCGTACTAGAGGGTCTCTGAGAGCACAATGCTCTCTCTTGTTAAAATTCCTGACAAAACTGCGTTTCACGGAGAATAATTCCAGCCAAGCCGTTTCTCTCTGCTGAAACACAAATCACCGAGGACACCATGGGAGAGAAAAATATAATCCATAAGAATATATACCCCCTTTCTCTCTCTCTCGCTCTCACTCTCACTCCCTACGTCTCGCTCCCCCCCCTTCGGCTGGCTCCCTAGACCTCCAAACCTCCTCCTGTCTCATGTCGAGCCAGTTTCAGCCAGAATTGTGACACGTCGCCAGAGAGGAAATGAGAACCAAACCAGTGACCACGGCGTGCAATAAAACCCCACAGTGCTGCAGCTTAGCTCAGACTCCATTCGATGTCTGCCTTGAGCGGAAACGGGAGGAGACCCGTCCCATTCGCAACGTATGCGGGTCTTTTGGAAGTAAAACCACTTGCGTATGTAAACAGGGAGTGATCTTGTTTTGCTCCTCGCCTGTATGCCATCGACGTTTATTCGAGAAGGCCCTACGCCCAATTACGATAGTGGTCCTGTTGTGTGGGGAAGGGTTGTGTTGTTGTGCACACGAAAACTCCCATTTTATGTTCCAAGGAAATGGAATGTTAGGTATTTTGTGCAAAAGGAAAATGCATGAATATACAGCTGAGCATTTTCAGCTGGATTTTATGGTTTTGTAACCTACTTGTATTTGAATGATACTGTTATAATGAACTTGTCCATTAATAATAATATATAAATATATGCATTTACAGACGCTTTTATCCAAAGCGACTATATTCTACGTATGGGTGGTCCCGGGGATTGGTCTTGAATCCTTGCCAGGTGAATGATACTGGGTATCAGTCGATATATCTTTACAGGTAGATGCTATTTCTATTAACTGCATCATTAATGTCAATGAAAAGTAAGTGGCGCTAAGTATAAAGCTATGTGAGATACTTTACAAAAATACAATGTATTATGCACATGATGGAATAGGAAACCTATAGATTACCTAAGCTTGTAATACAAGCATTTAAAGGCCTATAGTATCTCATTACAAATATTCCTTATTTATTCCTATTATTTTATTTTTATTTTCATGAAACGTTGCTGGATTCGAGGCCAAAATGGCACTAAAGATTTGTGGTGGGCCTACAGTCAACGCTATCTGAATGTATCACTTATCAGAAATATAAATAAATTGCAGTGTTTTTTTTACTAATGAAAAAAAAACACTGCAATTTATTTATATTTCTGATAAGTGATACTTTAAAAAAACTAGAATTCCATAACAAAATAACAGTGTGGTAATGACTCTCACTTCCTTTCAGGCCTATACATCCGCTTCCCTCTTACTACCCCACGGCTATACCTGCGGGGATTATGAAACTATTTACTGTACACTTAAAATTAGTAGTGGAAACAGCTCGTAAAATGTAACTTTTATGTGTTTATATTTGCTCCGCAAGGCTTGTTTACAACATAGGCCACTACTGAGGTAGCACAACAGATGCAGTACATTTGGCCCAGCTAGATTCAGAAATGTAATTATTTCCAAACTATGAGAAAGATTTCCCCCGTTGCTTTTTAACCTCCGAAAAGATAGTAAATAATAACAATATCCTCTCCACAACTAATTCCTCGAATCATATAATCTTCAGAAATATAACATAATTGTTGCATTTATTTCAACGCATATCACAACATTACCCTCCACAGGACTTTTGCTTTCTATGCACTTTTATCAAAGCTTTGTTATTTAAAAAAAAATGTAAACCACAAGGTATAGCCTATAGGCCTACACGTTCAAAAGAACAAACAAACAAAGTCCATCTAGAGCATTCGATGATATTACATTTTTTTACTACTTCAGTTTGTTGAGAAAAATTAAATGGGGTTTCCTCTCGATTTCTGTCTGTTCAGTGTTTTCACACAAGCTCTTGCCTCTGTTATTTACAGGTGCAGACAGGAAGCGAGGTCGACAGACGTACACACGTTACCAGACGCTGGAGCTTGAGAAGGAGTTCCACTTCAATCGCTACCTGACTCGCCGAAGACGCATAGAGATCGCTCACGCGCTGTGTCTCACCGAGAGGCAGATCAAAATCTGGTTCCAGAACCGGAGGATGAAGTGGAAGAAGGAGAACAAGACGCCCGGACGGAGCTCCCCTGCAGCCGAACCGCCGGGGGGCGAGGAGGACGAAGATGAAGACGAGTAGCGACGGCGAAAGGACGGTGAAAAGACTAATGGGCACTACATGAGACTGATATTATATTAAAACCGTAGGGGGAAACCGTGTCTCCCCTATTCTTACACTGAGTTAAACATACAATACTACCTACAAGATTAATGATTTATTCATGTAGTCTAAAGCCACGTCTTGTTTTGTTAAAAGTACAGTGAAATTGTATAGATAAAAAAATGACATTGATTTCTAAGCGATACTAAATAAGCTATTGTTGCTTACATGTTGATTTAAATAAATATTATCCCGTTTTCTTTGGCATAGATCTGTAATATTGCAAAACCCTGGTTGGGAAAACTAGCCTGTTTGCGAGAAAAGGGATCTACTTTGCAGCAGTTATGCAACTCTACGATCAGCCTTGTTATTCTATGTTCATTCTCTGTCATCTTGTGATATTCTGGGTGTATATTTTATGACTTGTTGTAAAGGGCTTTTACCCCTAATGTCAATTGATTTGACGTATTTTGTTTTTATTCTCGACATGTTGGCCTACAGTGGACCACGAGATGTAGGAATTTGTATATTTTCGTGTTGTGAGGAACTATTTGTTATTCAATTGCACAAGTGTTCTGTTCATGCCAATAAAACAAAAAGTAAACAATTGCAAATGATTTTGTTTTTGGATTTCTCTTGGGTATGTGCTACATTCCTAAATGCTCGGGCACTATATGTTTGTAGTGCATAGACCTATGTGATGGGCGATGGCCTATCGATGAGGCTTAGGCTATTTGTTGAATCAAAAAGAATATTCTTATCGAAGATTAAAAGATAAAAAGACAAACGCTAACATGTATGATGGTTCAATTACTCGGTCTAAAGGCTACATGTACAGTTGTAGGTGATATATCTTCATTTCATTTCACCAAATAAGCATTAAGGCTTTTGTTTAACAAAACAAGTGGAAGCATGATACTATCCACAATTCTTAACATAATTATTTTCGCTAATTATCACATTTTGTTGATAGTAGGCTAGCTTTCCACTGACAGGCTAGTCTGGTCAAACAAATAAATAGGTCCATTCATTTGTAGGCCTTATAGCAAAGTGTTCCAATTTTCATTTAATATTATTTTGATATTATTTTGAATCTGTGTTTATAAAGTCAAGATAGTCTAACATGTTTTCATTTCTAACGCAGCCCAATGTTTAATATAGATTATAACAGGGATACTTGTATTGCTAAAAACAGCCTATCAGTATCACGATTTCATCATCCTGTTTAGTTGATTGATGCAAGTGTTTGGGTTATTTTGAATATTCCGTTTATTTATATATCTTTTAGGCTAACCTATGAAAGTTAAATCTACCCGTTTGTAGAATTGTTGGCTGTAGTCTCTGCCTTGTTTCTGTGCATACAACACTGACCAAAAGAAGGCTTATATTGGGGGTTGTAACTAATGCGTTTATTGCATCAATGAAAGACCGGAAACCATCATCAAAGTAACAAAAAAATCAACACAATGGGAAACAGGCGCTTACGAAAACGTCTGCTCATGTGACAGGATTGCAGGCCCAGCAACAATACCCGTCTTCAGAGTTTAGTCTTTCCTTTTTCATTTTCGTTAATAATCAACATATTTCATTTGCTTATAGGAAGCATCAAATTGCATCGTTTAGCTATTGTATGTTAGACGAAAAAGAAACCTGGATGCAAATCCACTTCATTCTCTTAAGGACCTTCTTAGAAGACATCTTTATGATTTTGGGCCTTGGCCACAATGCGTCTTTTTTATGCCGCAGTGCGAAACATTTTACGCACGCCTTTTTGTAGCATAGATATTCAGTTGAATGTTGATATTTGAATATTTCCATGGTTGTGTTGTTCCACACGATTCGATTAAACCTTCTTATCAAAGTATCTCCTATTGGACATTTTGGTAGACCGGAATGCTTTGTTGTTTAACTTCAAAGTCGGTTTTTAATGCTATATCGTAGCCGTGCAAGACTTTCTGTTCTGAAAATGGTTTTATTCTGAACATGCACCACCAATACACAGTCAATACATAAAGCTGGTCTCATACAAGCAATATTAAGGCAAATAATATATAACATCTGAACAAAGGCCTCGAAAATGCAAAGATAGCCTATCAGCAACGTAAATGGCTAACATTTATGTGATATGAGTATGCAACGATTCAAGTAAGTAATTGTTTTTGATGTGTTTTTTAAATGTATTTTACGTTTCAACAATGGTCAACGTAAGCCTAGTCTTGTCCTCCCAAGTTCTTGCTATCCATAATATTTACGCATTGTGCCAATAGCACACTGAGACATCCCCTTTCAAATATCTTTGGACAAAATACTAGATATGAAATATCTGAGCAATATCGTTGTATTAATTGCTTATAAGCGCACAAAAACACCCTCATAAGAAACGTTTATGTCCCACCGATCGGCCTTTACAACCTCTTTCATGTAAAACGCAAGAGAAATCCTCCCTTTGCTTTTCCTTTTTGAGAGAAAAAGATGGCGATGGAGGAACCACTACTGCCAAAGCAGTCGTGAAGAAATGCAATAAATTCCTTGTTGTTTTATGAAAATTTACAACTTTGTGATAGAACTTTATGAGTGCCTGGGTCCTGGGATTGGCCGAGAATGGTCATGTGGATGGGTAACCGTGAACATGAACTTTTTATGATTTCCCAAGTGGTTATATTGCAGCAATCCTTTGGACACCGCACCTTCTGCAGCAACACTGTGCTCCTTCAAGGTTCTAGGCTCTTTAATCGCAAATTGAAGTTTAAAAAAAATAACCTTGTCCCGCGCAGTGTTTACAGAGAAACTGAAAGACCTGCCTCCTCATCCTGCGCTATGCAAATGTGGCCGACTGTGATTGTGATTTCCGCTGCGATGGAGAGAGTGACTGACTGTGAGAGATCTGGACACACTGGAGGGTCTCGTCTCATTTTTCATAACGGGATGCTTCATTCCTGTTGACTCACGTAAATGAAACGGTATGGAGGCGGCCTGTAAAGCCACAGTGGTGACTTCGCGCGCTAATGGCGGTACGGAGCTGGGGCAACGGGAATGCTGTATGGCGAGCTGCGAGACTCGCGGATGCTATCCAAGGATTTAGTGACGGATTATCAACAAAGGTAAGGCGTGCTTGTCTGTCATTACACTCACGCTGTTTCGTTTCACAGAAAGTTTGAAAACAATTATGCAAAACGCAATCATAGCTGCTCTCGCCAATGAAAATATTCAAATTTTGAGTGTGCATAAACCTTTAGTAAATATTAAATTATATGATGACTTTGTATAAGATGTCGTCATTCGAAAGTGCTTGTAAATGTTTACCTTGTTATGTGTGCATGACGAATTTGTATTTGGTTCGGAGTCATATTAGAGAAATACATATCGATTTCGATATGCTCATTTGTGGTTGGCTGAGGGTGTTTGTGGTATAAGGATACCCGTGTCCGGGCTACGAGGGCGAGGTTTGATAGAGCGGCTCCTATGCAAATATCATTTCTGATGTACAGTCTTGGGCCACCTCTTACGAGGAATCCTTCATCAAAAAGCACGGGGCTATACAACATTCCTTCACTCTCATACGACTCCCTAAACCGTGGAAACAAACAAGACGAGGCAAACAACATGCCGTTTTGTGGAGATAGCAGATTATCTTTTGAATGTAGCATTGAGACTGGCCGTCTTTTTTTTCTAAATCCTCCATTACGCAAGGGCTTGTCAAGTAGTGGTGTAGTGTATCACTTCCAGATCATCGACGCGACGCTTCCAGGTTACTGGACAGTTGGTGCGTCTGTGCGGTGGAGAATGTTATTTTGTATGTGTCTGCGGGGTGATCTCGCCCACTTTTAATTGCTTCATTTCCCCTTTCATTCCTCCTTCTGTGCCATCATCTGGTATTTTTTTTGACGCTAGACCCTTGGGTGTCCATTTGTTGTCTCCTCGTCAGTAAAAGTTCCCCCACACCCACCATAAAGGCTGCTTCCACAGTGCACTTATGATATATGTTTCAGTCTGTCTGTGCCTTAAAACCAAATGTAGCCTACTATAAAAGTGATTTTTAATGTACCACTATAATCATGATCACATAATAGGGCACCACTACTACAACTACCACTAATATATTATACTGACACAAATCATGCTTGCCAATCCTCATCCAACGTTATTTTTCCCAATGTATAATCAATGGTGGTATTATTGTTATTATTCGTATATAATGCGTAATTGTGAGTGATTATATTCACTTCTAGCTGTGTATCAAGGGTCTGGCAGATATATCTATCTGTGTGTCCGTTTGTCTCTGTGTGTCTGTGTGTCTGTGTGTCTGTGTGTCTGTGTGTCTGTGTGTCTGTGTGTCTGTCTGTCTGTCTGTCTGTCTGTCTGTCTGTCTGTCTGTCTGTCTGTCTGTCTGTCTGTCTGTCTGTCTGTCTGTCTGTCTGTCTGTCTGTCTGTCTGTCTGTCTGTCTGTCTGTCTGTCTGTCTGTCTGTCTGTCTGTCTGTCTGTCTGTCTGTCTGTCTGTCTGTCTGTCTGTCTGTCTGTCTGTCTGTCTGTCTGTCTGTCTGTCTGTCTGTCTGTCTGTCTGTCTGTCTGTCTGTCTGTCACAATACTTCTAATATCAAAATCAATGTTCTTTATCATCTCACTTGAGTATTTGACATCCCAACAAACAACAATTCCTTATTCAGAGTTTATTCAGCAGTACTGCAAAATCCAAACTAAAATCCAAGAAAACAAATGACATGATAAAAACAAAAAACCACTGAATGATATGGTATTTAATTACAACATGTTATAATATGCATTTACTATGTTATAGCATAGTATACTTTGTATTGTATGACATATTGCCAGCAAAATAGGGAGCCGACCTTATAGGTTCGTCCATGCAGATACAATAACTATCAGGAAATAAAGGATAGCAGCCTGGTGCATAAACAGATATCCTATTCCACTTAACGATGATAGAGGCTTTGTTTTGGATTTAATTTCCAAATGTGATAAGCCGCCTTGGCAGTCTTGTAGCTTTGCAGTAATTCCAGTTGATTTGATCTTGCAGTGACGCAGGACGCTGCAGACTCTGCTCGTTCCTAACTCTTTGGTGCCATCTAGCGTCCATTTTTCCATAATGCCCAAAAGCCTCCGAAATCATGACCTTCTGTCTGGTGTGTGTGTGTGCGTGTGAATTTCTGTGTGTCTCTGTGTTAGTGCGTAATAGTATACAGTTGAAACGTACGTATTTTGCTCCTATGATTGTGCGGAAATGTGTTTGTCGCTAAGTGCGTGAGCTGTTGACAAACCCATATGTGATCTTTCCAGTGTTGTTGGTCCCTCTCTGAACTATTGCGTGTAACAAAGCGGTGAGGCCCTGGCTGGGGCAGGAGATAACAGGAAAGCTGTAAGGGGCGGGTTGGGCTCGGTGGCAGTGAAACGTAAAAGAATGCAGAGGTTGTAAATTCTCGAGCTGCTGTTGCCGCGCTTTGATGTGCCTGGGTTTTGGAGAGATTTGTGGCACACACGCAGAAGCCCAAGCCTTAAGGCTCGATTTCGTGCATCCCCCCCATTTCTCCCACTTGTAAAAAGCCCTTCTCCAAGACGTAAGCGGATGACCGCTCCAAGGTTATTACATTGTGCAGTGAATGGAGCGTGTAGTGGCGGCCGGGTGTTAGAGACAACCTGGATTCACTCAGTGTAACTTTCACTGTTATTACGCGGCTGACTTTAGTTGGTCATTTGGTGTATTAAATGATGTTCTGGTGTTGTGTGCTCTCTCCCCAAGGAAACAACCGTGCTATAAATGTCATCTGGCAATCTGAGGGTCGTGTTGAAGTGGAGATACAGTGAGACTGGTTGTGGATAAAGGGTAGGGTGTGTGTGTTAGTGTGTTTGTGTGTTTGTGTGTGTGTGTGTGTGTGTGTGTGTGTGTGTGTGTGTGTGTGTGTGTGTGTGTGTGTGTGTGTGTGTGTGTGTGTGTGTGTGTGTGTGTGTGTGTGTGTGTGTGTGTGTGTGTGTGTGTGTGTGTGTGTGTGTGTGTGTGTGTGTGTGTGTGTGTGTTGGAAGCATACTGGATTTGTCCTTGGTCACTGTTTTCATTTGGTTTAGTGGGGTCGCACACTCAAGGCAGTCATTTGTAAACACCGCAAGACATGTTTTCACACCGTGTGTTTGTGTGTGTGTGGGTACATGAATGCGTTTGCTTGTTGGTGCGTGCATATGCGTGCAGCGTGCAAACTTGTGCGCGTGTGTGTGTGTGCTACATTGAACAGGCTAATTTAGTTTTAATGTCAAATTTAATTTTACAGGTTTATTACCATCGACTGTTGTATAGCCCGTGATACAACAAACAACACAATAATTTCCATTTGAAAATGAAGTGTGTATTTTACACTAACATAATACAGTCATGACTAATTAGGTCTACAGTAACCCTATATGTAATTCTATGAGACTAACGCTGTGAACTATTTAATGAGTAACCTGCGTTCTAAGCTTTTGGCTGAAGGCTGATCAGGTAAACGGTCTAGTGACTTCACAAGAGTTGAAAGTCCGTGAAGGACTAGTCACTTTCTGGAGAACAATAATAAATATGTAAGGAAGGGTCTGCCTTGTAATCTCATTAACCAGCACAAGTTATTCACTTGATAGAACACTGTTGTAACAACGCGATTTAAAACCACACCATGCTGCATGGGCCTATATAGGCAACGGTAACAATATTTGCCAATGTTGATATAATAAGTTTGCTCCTATTTGATTATAGATCTAAACGTTAAACTATGCATTTCTAAGCTAAACTATGCGGAAAAGCTTGGTTGTTATAGTCTCCTTTAATTTATGCCTTATTCACATAGGCAATCTACTTCGGTTGAATTCGATATTTCCACGCACTTTCATCCATGTAAAGACTTGCAGAATGCCTTGTACAGAACTGGAGTTTCTTCAGAATTCAAGAGTTGTTGTGTATGTAATGACAATTCACAAGTTTGGTATATCCTTGGTTGAATATAGTACAATAGACTAAAACGTTGAATATTTAAATCACAGTAATCACTTTCAATAGTTAAAAAGGTTAAAACTAGGATTACTGTTTACGACAACTGTAGCAGAATGGGGCGAACAAGTGTCAAAAGCTTTTCGATAACCGAATAGATTAGGCTACTAGCGTGCGCACTAAACCGTCTGGAAAAGTCTAATTGTTCTACATAATTCTGAATTGTTTATTGTATTATGGTTAGGCTAAGTGCACGTATATAATAAACACTTAAAACAAAATTCCAGTCAAGTAAGAGCTTAGCCAGGGGCATTTGTTATAACTTCTGTTGAACACCACTTGTTTTCAATTCCAATCGTGTCTGTGAATTTACAAGCCCCGATAAAATCATAAAACACTAAAACAATTTCCCCAGTGAAATAAAACAAGCAACTACAAAACACAAAACAGCACAACTCGTTTACAACTTTCTAATATTTTTATGAAAGGCCTACAACATCACCAAGATTACAGATAGGCCAATGAAAAACTAGAATCAACAAAATAGGCATTTTTACATTATACGCAGTTATTAACTTAGTAGAACACATTAGTGATATGTTTAATCGTGCAAAATATACTTGTAAGTCAATTATCGCCATCAAAAAGCTGCGCGTGAAATACATTTTATTCACAGTAGCAAATATAACACACATACTCATATGCATACATGTATTCCTATATTATCAAAGAAACAAATATACAGAACAATGCAGGATCGTGAAAAGAGCACATACTTACAAATATGCGTATGTCATGCGGAACTCGGGGGGGTCTATGAGGTAGTTCCGTGACACATGACAAAAAGTGACAGGCTTGTGTTTCCTCCCTGGTCTGTATAAACAAATCATCACTTTTTCTCCATACAGTCAGACTCATCTTCGCTGGGATTTCCGGTCATAGTCCATAGATATCGTGTAATTTTAACTGAATTGGTATCCAGTGTGTTGCTTCCCATGCAATTTGTGGACAACTTTTCTGCAGTGCAGTTTTGTCCACAAAAGTTACCAAGTCAGAGAACTTCAGCCGGCTTTACCTTGCTGTTCGTAAAGTTGTCAGGAGACCTGCATCGAGACAAAAAGCTAAATGAGAATTGGTTCAGACATTAAAGTTCGTTTTTACACAACAATAGATAGCCCCATATCATCAGATCATTATGTTAAATTTGCTTAGTTGAGACAGAATAAAATTGACTTATGGTAGTTATTATTCATGAATTATTAACCGAGACTTAGACTGGCACATTTCTCTGTGTACTTTATGAAGAAATGGTCACACAATGGACGTTTTCCGTTCACACAAAACTAAGCCAAACCAAAGGTGTGTCCTGGTTTGAAAGGGAACCAAACTGAAAGTAAAAATACACATACTGCCGGCGCTTCTAGACAGACAACACTTGTGTGAGGACCGGACTTATTTATGGGACTGGCTAATTTATGATTTTGTAAATGCCATTTGTAAATGAAAAACAGATCCAGACCTGACTTGACTCGTGGTAGAAAAGTCAGTGAAACATTTAAAACCTTACAACGCGTAATGACCTTCCCAGTCAATAATTCTGAAATAAAAACCGGTGCATGAAATGTGGTCAGGGCAGCATGCACGTAAACACACACTCAGACTAGACAAATGCGGTAATAAGGAACGTGTATGATACCGCAACGTAGGCCTGAGCCGTTCAACAAACATTTATAAAAGCCAGGGCTTTCAAAATATTGTATAATGTTCAACTAATATAGGAGTATTGTTCAGTGAAGGCAACTGTTGTAATACTGAATATTCCAATATATTCCAATAAATCTAATAAGCACGTGCATGTTGAAATATACATTAGGTATATTGTCAAATACCCGGATGGAAATCGCTATGAAAATAATGGGGATGATAATGTGCTGTAAGAGGGGAGAAGACATATCTCACCACATATCTACTGTACTGAGCGAATAAATCAGACCTCTAAAAATATAAACACAAAATATTTCAAATGCAAACTCAAACCCCCATTGGTGCGTCTCTATTTGATTTACGTCTTGAAGTCCTTTTTAATGTGGTGATTATTTGAAGGGTTATATTTGTTGTCTTGAGTGAATAGGGTCTTTACTGTATATGGGCTCGCCAAATAACAAATAGAAGGGGGAAAAGTGTCGATGTATTCAATTTACCACTTTAAAATTCCAGTGTGATTCGTATTGTGCAATCTCATTGGAAGGAGAGAAAGGCGAAAGAGAAGCGAGAGAAAAAAACGCCTGCTCTCTAGTTTGCGCTGGGGTCCCCCGACGCATGCAATCACAGCCCCCCCTCCAGGGTGCTATTTTGCAGGCACTGACGCACGCTATTGGTCAGCGCCTGGTCAGATGGTACGGTTTCCCTCTGTCCCGCACTGGCACATCGCCACCCAGCGCCCCCCCCCTCAACTAAAACCCAATCTCCGATAAACTACTAATAGCTAAACCACTTGGACTATAAAACACAACAAATCATAAACCAAGGAAAAGAACCTGTACCCTCCCAATGAGTTCCTATTTTGTAAACTCAACTTTTCCAGTGACTCTGCCTGGAGGACAAGAGTCTTTCTTGGGACAGATACCGTTATACTCCTCCGGATACACTGATCCTTTAAGACACTATCCCGGTGCTGCCTATGGCGCTACCAGCGTTCAAGACAAGGCGTACCCATCCTCATATTACCAGCAGGCGAGCGGTGCCTATGGCCGGGCCAGCGCCGCCGGTGCATGCGACTACGCAGCAGCCAGCTTTTACAGGGAAAAGGACCCCGCCTGCACCCTCGCCAGTATAGAGGAACATTCGCTCGTCCTGAGCCAAGACCATCGCAAGACGGACTGCTCGGGGCAAAATAAAAGCATATTCGGGGACAGCGAGGACCAGAAGCCCTCGACGCCCGTTTATCCGTGGATGCAGAGGATGAACTCGTGTAACGGTGAGTCCACATTGTCATGTCATTTGTTTTTTCTTACGGTTTGTTTTGGTTTTTGCCTGTCTAGGCTGATACATAGAGCTTGCCTATTACATGTGACCTGCAGCTGCACTGTACAGCGCCGGAAGAGCATACCGTGGGGACTATTGTCTCTCTGGTTGTGTCTGAAAGTAGAGGAAGCAAAATATGCTATAAAAAATTCAAATGGACACTTTTGCGTTAAAATCGCACGCCACACGAACACATCCTTGGCAACAATGGAGCAGCAGTTCCAACAAATATGGGTTCTTATCACAAAATGGCTCGCATTGTTATTCTGACAGGGTTCCTGCTATTAGTGCTCAGTTCGTCACCACAACAAGAATCTCACTATCACAAAAGTTCAAAATGTATCACAAGGCAAATACATGTCTGTGCTATGGGTTACAGTTAGAAATGATGTCCGAGACATGAAATATGATAGGGAAGCACACTACACAACAATAGAGGAATAAATTAGCGCCATAAATTCCATTCGAGGAATTCCGTTTCGACAAAAAAAAAAGCTAAAATAACTCTTAATAGACAGTGAGAGAGAGCTACACTTCATTGACTGTTGGATATCCTAATATTTGAATTATGATCACTTTAAGTACACCCTCCATAATCCGAACGTTGATTGTCTTCTTCTATATAGGCTTTTTATTGTTTTGCGTCTCTAAGCGGAAGCTGTGTGTGACTTGCTAGAAGCAGTGTGGGTAAATTAGTGAATGCTTAGAATTATGATGGTCAATATAGTGCTTCTTGTTCTTTAATGTTAGGATGCGCCATGGTTTGCCCCCTACTGCGGGCTAGAATGTGTTTATGAAGATAAAATACCTTGTTATTAAACTTGCCAAAACTAACATCCCCTCTCTGAATAGCTTATCTTTTTGTATGTGTGGGGGAAAAAACAACAGGAAATAGACATGATATTTCAGTTGCTTATTTGTAAGGCTGGCGCTCATTGTTTGACGCAAAGAAAAACACACATGCACGACTCAAATATCGTGCATATTATAAAAGTATTACATAACCCTATGCCATATGATGTAAACACGACTTTTACGAACTAATTTAAGGGCAGCTTCCAGGACTATATAAATAATATCATTTTTTGCTACTCTACACGTCTACTACCAGTAATGCGTAAATCCTCAGCAAAAGCTCACGAGTTCCAGTCATGCTATTCGCCCTAAGCTCTTTCTCCTCGGACATAGCCTTATTATATCAGTCCTATAAACACAACATGTTTGACTCTCTCTTCCCTTTCTTTTGACAGGGACCTTCGGTAACCCTGGTCGAAGGGGTCGTCAGACGTACACCCGCTACCAGACGCTCGAGCTGGAGAAAGAGTTTCATTTTAACAGGTACCTTACCCGTAGGCGCCGTATCGAGATCGCGCACGCACTGTGCCTAACAGAACGCCAGATCAAAATTTGGTTCCAGAACCGAAGGATGAAGTGGAAAAAAGAGAATAAACTGATCAACTCTTCTCAGACCAGCGGAGAGGAGGAGGAAGAGAAGAGGTCAGAGTAAAGAAAAGAAGAAACAAAAAAAAACGCATAAAATGGCTTATGGCACCATCTTCGAATATCCTACAAATATGAAGATACTACTTTCATATGCCCAAAGTTCCCGCCGGTGAAGTTGTGTTTGTTAAATTTGTTGTAGCATTCCAGAAGTTCACTTAACTGTCTATTTTTTTATTGTAATTTTATGTTTCTTAAAAAAAGAAAATCAGAATTCGGGTACCCGAATGGCAGATTTTTTTTGTGCACTTGCCTCTTGATTTAGGATACCCCCCCCCCCCCACACACACACACACACACACAAAAATGGCCATGTATAACGGAACTATTTGAAATATATGTCATATTCGTGTTCATATTTAAACTGTATAGAAATAAAATGAAATTCTCATTGTATGGTGAATGAATGTATTTCTTTTGTAAGTTAAATACCCAGCCTTTATCTAGTTGTTTTGTTGACTTGTATAGTTTCATGGGGAGAACAAACTGATCTACTGATAATTCAAAACTACCAAAAGACTGGGTCAAAAGTTTATATTTTATGGATTTTATACGTGGTTTATGTTTGTGGTTTTGTCACAAATAGATATCTACTTACGAAATCCTTCAATAAAATGTAATAATTATTCAACCTGTATTGCACGGTCTGCGCGAGCATACTTTATAGGTCTTTGTGATTTTGTCACCTGCTTGGAACGCCATTTACAGTAAGTCGGCTAGAACACATTTGGCTCAGGAAGTGAAATAGGCCTAGGCCTATCTATATAATTCACAATTATGTCCAGAACAAAACTTGTGGATAAGTATTTGAAAGAGCAAATCACAGGAAAGCTACCATTTCTCTCTTTGAAAACGTATTTTAATGAACTGTCTACCATTTGGCCCTGCATTAAAAAAAAGCGAGCACCGTACATCTGTTGCAGTTATAAAGGTATGAGCAAACACTGACTTGGTCATAAACCAAGGTTTGCTATTTCACAGGTGTATGAAACACACGAATTTAAATGTATCCAAGGCTAGTGAAATACTTACGGCCCAAACAGTGACAGCAAACTTTGCGAGGCTGATTGAATTCATGAGTGGGAGGGAAAGTTGACCTGTCCGCCCAGAGACTCACCCAAACACTCAAGTGTCCAATCCACGACCCCATGTCTCTCAATGGTCACGTTCCCTTTCCAGGTACCATCAGCGTGACATTTCATATGCAATAGAACCCTCGGGCCTGGTATTCCCTAGTAGATAATTACACACAAATTATCTGGAAATTGTCAACCGACAACCTCCCCAGTGTACATGACACATAAAGTAGCCAAGACATCACAGTGTTGTCGTTTGGAGTTAAACCGCACAAATACATATGGGGATACTTGTTTTATTTAATGTAAAAATTATTCAACTAGGCAAGTCAGTTTAGAACAAATTCTTATTTACAATGACGGTCTACACCGGTCAAACACGGACGACGATAGGCTAATTGTGCGCCGCCCTACGGGACTCCCAATCACGGCTGGATGTGATACAGCCTGGAATCGAACCAGGGTGTCTGTAGCGACGCCTCTTGCACTGAGATGCAGTGCCTTAGACCGCTGCGCCACTCGGGAGCCCCATACATACTTGTGAACTACAGCTAAATGTATAGAAGTGTTTATTGCTTGGAATAGACTGATATTCTCCAGGCTTCATGTTACAGAAGTAGTACACACACGTATACACACACAGAGAATAGCGTCATGTGTGATATGTGGATACGTAGAATGCATACGTATCAATCTGTCTCCCCTTGGAGATCATCATTTTCCGGTCTATATGTAAGCACACATGTATGTTCTGTATGGGGGGGGGGGTTACATATCATGGTACACATAGCCTACATGAAATAACTTGCGCCTTTCAATCAACAAACCATAAATCAATCGTTACCGTAGATCATGACTTCGCATTCCTCTTGTGAACAGCAACACGTTTCCAGTCAATGACTTTGCATGAATGGTGCCTCAGAAAAGAGCGTAAAATACAAAGAGAAATTGTGTGACGTCGAAACAACACGTTGATTTCCTTTCACGGCTCGGCCTACTCCCCGACGAGATTTTACTTACGTGTAAGACACACCAGCAGGTGTGCCATTACCTTGGACTGAGGGTTTACTATTCGCGTTCGATTCGAGAACTATTGTACGCTATATTCTACATACAAACCTTTCAGACTTCCTAAAAATAGTCTCGTAACCTCATATTAATAATACAAAAAAATAATTAGAAATGAATATGACTAATGTCATAGTGTTCAATATCTACCAGGTATTATCATTAATATAATTATTATGATGATATATGACGGAGAGCCAGTGTGACTAAAATCTTGCATCATAGCTATTAACGTTATTAGCTGTAGTATGTGTGTTTCTCTACTGTATCAATATTCAGTTATTAATGGTGCATTTATTGCCATGAGCCCACTTTTTCTCCCACAGAAAAGGTTAGTAAAATACGCAAAATTATACTGCAATCCCAACATCCAACAAAATAAGGTTATGGGGGAACAAATCATTTTTATTATTTCCGAAAAGAAACCTAATCCTAACTAAAACTCATTCTCCTAAATCCTTCTTTACTGCATTAAATTAAATTCCCAGTAGGTGACGCTCTCTGCCAACACCGAGCACAACCCTGCAATGGGGAGGCACACGTTGACTTGATTCTAACGACTCCAATCTCGTCATCATTTGTAACCATAGAGCATGAATTACCTCTTGAAGTCATCAGTGAGAATTTACGACTGGTCAACAAGAGCACGTGATTCTCAAACGCACCCCCACCCCCATATTTGGCCGCATACATAGCAAAAACGAAGTACAGTGCATTGCTATAATTCATTAATACATCATAAATCGTGAAGCACAGCGTTATAACGACCAAGATCTACAAATCAAGCCCTCTAAAACAACCTAAATGAGCTCTTACTTTGTAAACTCGTTCTCAGGGCGCTACCCAAATGGCCCCGACTATCAGTTACTAAATTATGGAACTAGCAGCAGCGCTATGAACGCCTCGTACAGGGACTCCAGCACCATGCATTCGGGCTCTTACGGCTACAACTACAATGGCATGGACCTGACCGTCAATCGTTCATCCAATACTGGCCACTTTGGGGCTGTTGGGGATAACTCCCGGGGTTTCCAGTCTCCCGCTCCGGAGACGCGGTTCAGGCAGCCGTCAAGCTGCTCGCTTGCGTCCCCGGAGCCGCTGCCGTGCTCCAACAGCGAGAGCCTGGGACCCAAATGCTCCTCGCCCCTTTCCGACCAGAACGCCTGCACGACGGGAAGTAACCTCACCAACACCACACATTTCACTGAAATAGACGAGGCGAGCGCTTCCTCCGAGACCGAGGAGGGCACCCATAGAGCCAGCGGCAACACCGCCGCCCGGACGCAGCAGAAGCAAGAGTCCACAGCTACCTCCACCACCACGGCATCGAGCGATGGCCAAGCACCACAGATATTCCCTTGGATGCGGAAACTGCACATTAGCCATGGTATATAGCCTTACGTGATGTCTATCTTGACTTATTTTGATATCAGAAAGGTTGTGTTTTGTCTGTTCGCTTTATTCGTTAGCGTTTCCTCTGTTGCTCCCGATGGTGCCTTTATTTGAGTAAATTCCACAAAAGCGCCATAAATCTGTCAAGAGGGTAAGCCTCGCAAACCGAGGTCTGGAGAATGGAACAGGGTGAGCGAGAGAGAGAGAGAGAGAGAGAGGGCAAAACGGCAGGAAGACTTAAAAGTTGTTGTTCCTTTGAAAAGTTCAGTTTTATTACGTGTGGGAACTTTATTACTGCAGGGTGGGAGAAAAACGGCAATAAAATGTGGAGAACGGAGAAAGCTAGTGGAGAAAAGAAGAGTGCAATAAGTTGGGGGATGTGTTGTGGACAGTGGCTTCTCAGGAAAATACATTACTAATGTTTTAACCAAGCATGTTCTTTGTAGTGGGGAATACATGCCCAGTGAAAGGAATGCATTGATAGCCTAAAAGAAGACACAAAAATACCCCAATTACAGCCCGATGAGGCGTATAACAGCATTTGGCGTAGTTTTATGTGCATTGATAGCCGTAGCCTATATCGTTGGTCTTGGTCGTGTGTTGTGTTTACAAACGCGTGCTGGCCAAAGTTATTCAGTATTTTGCTTCTGTAATGCTTTTGGTGGTCATTTCTAGCTAATGTTTATCCCCTTGCGTTTTGTCCATGCTATTCAGATATGACTGGACCAGACGGCAAAAGGGCCCGAACAGCATACACTCGCTATCAGACGCTAGAGCTGGAAAAGGAGTTCCATTTCAATAGGTACCTTACCCGGAGGAGGAGAATAGAGATAGCCCACGCGCTGTGCCTCTCAGAACGGCAAATTAAGATCTGGTTCCAAAACCGAAGAATGAAATGGAAAAAGGACAATAAACTGAAGAGCATGAGTCTGGCTACTGCAGGTAACGCTTTCCAGCCATAGACGTCACGCAAGTAAATAATACACTACGTTGGGTGAAAAGAATACACACGTTCAAAATAGTTTTTAAAAACACTATAACTCAGTACTGTACAACGCGGCATCTTTTGGCATGTTGTTGATGTTTTAGGGCAACTTAACTTCTACTGTTGTACTGCTTCTATAAAAAACAGTTCATGTTCATATGTTGTTGTCTTTTTAATACAACAGTGATTATTGTTTGGAGGGAGAAAAAAAAAAAATAGCTATCAATGCCGCCCGTTGTTATTGTTATAAATATCGTTTACGTGTCAAGTGCTATGTTACTGCTTTCTTGAAAGCTGGCATGTGAGCTCTTAAATGTTATAACTTATTAACAAACTATAACGAATATACTTTTGAGTTTACAGCTTTAGAGACTCCTCTGCTCAAATATGAAGTTAAGCTATATTAAACAGGCCCCTGTATTGCTTTAGCAGAAGTCTCGGTGTGTTATATATGGTGATTTTCATGTTTTCATACCATTGTTTGAATCATATCTTTGGATTTTGTCATGTGTCTAAATTACTCATTTATTTTTTGAAAAAAAAGGAAACCTGTATAAAAAATTATTGACTAGAATTCCTGTATCCGTTCAAACGTTTGTATAGTTATATTCAAAATGTAATTGTATATTATTGGATCATGCTTATGTTCCAGAAAGGATGTATATATTAGACATTTTTAATGTGACCAATTGGCTATTTGTATTGGGCAGAGTGAATGACAAGTGCGTGGGGGAAAATGACAATTGTCATGTCGGACTGCCTGTAAGCATTTTGCCAATAAGCTTTTTGTATTTGTTTGTAGCTTACCTTGGAGTACAAAATAAAGTTCCTCATACTCAGACCAAACCCCTCGAGCACACTGCTTGTAATTATGTACCCCCTGCCCCTACCCCACAAACGACCCACCTGGGGTCAAACACGCATCAAACTCCCAGAACCTCGTGTACCCACTGTCCAAACCTGGTAGAAGTATATCCTTCTGTGTACGACATCAGCTGCCAATTCGTCTCAAAACCGTCTCAAAATACTTCGGGAATATGTCTAAGTCTTCCACAAATGCATTCGGACAAATGATAGGCCCGAGTTAAATCTTAAATGGAACAATCGCAGTCACGCATTACGCACAAGGACATAGCCACTACTGCAGTCATTCCAATGTTTTACTGCAACCAAAGGGACATGTGACAATCAAAGCGGCAAAACTACTGAAACTCAACTAAAATACACACCGAGCACACACTCTTGGCCCATCCCTTGTTGACAAACTTTGACATCCATAACATTAACGAATTGGGCACTTTTCTGTAATGATTTCCTCACTGTTAAACGGTGCCCCTCCTGTACAAATTAGTTTATGTCTCACTTTCAGTAAACAAGCACCGCACTTTCAAACTTACCGGCGGGTCCTCAACGGTTCTTTCTGGTCCTACGCTACTTTTTTTAGAGCCGAGTAAAGGTCCTGCCAAAAATCCCCATCTGCCCGGCGCTGCCTGGCCAAATTGCGTTTTGAAAATTTGCTTTCCCCTTTGGCCAAACTATACAAAAAGAAGCTATGACATTTACATGTCAAACGGATGAGGGTTTTATCTTGAAGTTAGACCGTAAAAATCGCCCAGGCCACGGACAGATACCCCTTACTGGCTCTCAAAAGTCACGTGGGGTCCATAAAGTTAGTTTTATGGTTTTGGGGAGTTGACAATATATATTTCACATTCTAGAATGCAAGTGGCGGTTTAACTGCTTCGGAGGGATTCTAAAGGGTCAGTAGTTAGACAAGAGCTATGTAGTAGGCCACTTCCATGCCCTTGTCTGGTACACACAATGCCTGCGCTCCAGTTCAAACCATTTCAAGGCAGACATGTAATCCGTGGACTGTATGACTGCACCAACTGCACAGTAAGTCCAGTTTTAAGGCTTATTTGGCTGGTGGCTAGGCCTAGGGGCAAGGGAGGACGGAGAGGGGAGGCTTCGTTTGTACTTACTGTGTCATTTATTTGACTCTCAACAGTGGTATTAATATGATACTGAGTCTCTGGACCTTCCTATATTTCGGGTATTTTAGTTAGGCCTATCTGCTATGTGTGGGGACATGTGATACAGGCGTCGTAGATGCATGTGTTTATGTGTGCTTGTTTGTATGCTTTAATTGTGTATTTGTGGATGTAACTACACAAACCGTGACCTCCGCCTCCGAGGGAATTCATGTAGACTCAACTGTTGAGGGAGGTTACTTAGACATATAGCCTGTCGTTTTCTATTGTCATTTTGCATCTACGAAATAAAGTTTTGTTGTAGTACACACTTTTGTCATCCTGATTTGGAAGTATTGTGATTAGATATTCGAAATGATTGAATATTTCTTGTCAATATTCTCATAATATATATATATATATATATATAAATTTTAATGCTAAAGCGTTAAGGTGCTTGGTAACCTGGAGTGGAGTTGCTTCAGCCACAAACAGATTGCAGATTGCAGGCTACTCGACGGTGATGGCGATGGGATAGAGCTGTAATAGAGCTGTGATCAGAAAATAAACAAGTTCAAAGTGATTATGAATATGAGCGTGGTATGCGTGATTTTGGTTGTACATTGTTTCCACCTGTCTGATTTGAGAATCAGATGTGCTATTGTGATTATCCAGTGGACAATAGATTACCTTTACCCACACTGGTTTAGTGTATGGAATGGATATCAACACCAACAATCAGAAAATGTCACCAAAGTGCGCTATGCCAAATGCTAAATTCCACGATTTTTCATAGAAAGACCACACACACGATCTCACACACACACTATAATGATATGCGTCCTAGATGTACAAGCAAATCTTTGTTTGTACCCTGCCCAAGTATTTTCAAGCAGGGATGGTGTGAATAACAAAACTGGATACGAACATTCACATTCGAACCCTGTATCAAAATCTCCATGTAGGCAGGACAATTTCGAGGAACAAAGCCTTGAATTAAAATCCTTGAGATATATCCAATACCATGGAAATGGCACCTCTGTATGACGTGGGATTAAATCCCTCATGTAAATTGTTTAATAGTTGTGTCAACGCGACACTTACATTTGAGACCAAATGTAGTTGAACTCAGTTGTAAACTTTAAACTCTAAATCATTACATGTCCTTGTGTAAAGATCTTTATCGTGGAATCTCTGGCAGTTACTGTCGATCAAAAAACAGAGGATACAGACGTCATTATTTTAACAATTAATAACTATGTAGTCTACCTAAAGCAGGGGGGCAACGGCTGCTAAAAGGGAGGGGTTTTTATTTCGGAAGTTCCTCAGAACTCGTCTCCAGATATCCAACTGTCATTAATTATTTTCTCTCAGATCTATCCCAATGTATTTTCAATATGGTTGACGACTGGCCCTCTTTCTTTTCTAGTATTTTCAACCGTTTGAACAGTTCGTGTTTGTAAGGAGAGTTGTGAGTATTATAATGCCACATATTAGGAAAAAACTACTTTACACACTGGAATATTTAACATAAAAGTTATTCAGAATCAACAGGTTTGTTTAGCATTGTTCATATTTATGACAGGCCAAAATGAATTAACAAGGATACGAGTTTTAATATTTCTAATGGCAACTTTTGCATTTGATATTCGGAAAATGGAAAATCCACTACGGGCTTCTTCATGAGGCCTATATAAACTTCTATTCATAGGACGAATATGAGCAAGACAGATGTAAACACGTTATTAATGTTTAGTTTCACAATAATAACTATATCACAATAACAATTGCCAATGAGGTTAACGTTTTATGCGTAAATATCAGATTATTTTCCACTGAGACTACTTTTGCTTTTCCAAAATATTATCGAATCAACAACACAATATAATTATTCAAATCATATGTTCAGCTGATGGAAGCGTCCCATACGGTAGACAATTTGAGAATCCATTATTGTCCAGTGGGATTGTAGGCCTAGTACATGTGTTGTTGTTTTTTTTACATTGAATCCTACAGCGTCCTATTTATTTAAAAAAAAATATATTGAGTTTCCGGTATGATTTACTCTTGGCTCGTTCCGGTGTGTGTGTGTGTGTGTGTGTGTGTGTGTGTGTGTGTGTGTGTGTGTGTGTGTGTGTGTGTGTGTGTGTGTGTGTGTGTGTGTGTGTGTGTGTGTGTGTGTGTGTGTGTGTGTGTGTGTGTGTGTGAGAGAGAGCACGTAACAGAGTGAGGAAGTTCCAGCCAGTAAACAGGAAGGCGAAACTCTGGTTGGGAGGCGAGGTTAGGGCTTCCATTTCATTTTTCATCGGCTGCCTTTTGATAATGATAGCCTACATTCGGAAGGGCTCTGGCCAGAGGCCTCAGCCCGTCACCGAAGTAGTGCGCGACATGAATTTTTACCTCTTCAAAGTTGTCCAACGGGTTCACCGACCTAGACCCCCACGAAGTCGACCACTTTGTTTTTTCATCATCTGTTTCCCGTTTATGTAGGCTACATGTACTTTTTGACAGTCAGAGGCTTAGCACGAGCATACAAGTTTGTAGATGTGTTGGGTGAGTAACTAGGCGACAGCTTTTTCATTGCAATTGGGGTGTGTTTTGGTGATGTGTTGGCACAACACGAGAGAGCAGAGAGAAGCGTATCCATAAATGGGTCTGAAAAACTGTATGGTGGTTTTAACAGAAATTATAAGATGTGTGTCACAAGTCTTGGTCTTATACAGTGCTTTCAATTTGAGACGTGTATATAGCCAATTTAATTTGAGTTTGAAGATAACATGACTGACCTAAATCATCTTGAATTATGACAAACTTGTTAATGCAATTTGGAGTTGCTGTTGCTTGTGTACAATATGAACACGACTTTCCCTTTTGTCTGGGTCTCTACGGTTATTTTGTATCACAAAAACCTCTAAATCTTTCCGGTCTTTTCGATGGAGGACCTGGAACATTCGAACGCCACAATTTCGAACGTTTAAATTGCCATTTCAACAGCGTAATGTGTTTTGCATATTGATAGGGGTAATCTGGGCGCATATCTCATCCATAATGCATAGGGTGTCACCGCGAGGTCAGCAGACGAGCGATGCAAAGCGAGCTCTATCTGAGTGCGCAGGCGCAACCACAAAACATCAAGCCCATCAAGCGCAGCCACGTGCCGTGTTTACCCACCGACAGGGGGAAAATGAATTAACAAAGTTGTTTTTATATACCTATTGTTTACCCGCTTCTGTATCCGAACCTCGATGTGAAAGGGGGGGGGGGGGTAAAGGCAAAGAAAATATCCTAAATGTGTCCTGCACGTGGCCCATGTAGTGTCCACGTTTGAGAGAGGATTCCAACGGAAACGCGCTGAATACTACAACAAATCTGATATTCCTTGCGTTGAGATGAGAACTTGATTAATGCCAATTCCTTGTTAAAATTCGCTAAGATTTATGGTAAGGGGATCACCCTCCTGCAAGTATTTGAAGTTGTATATCACCTATATTAGAGGTGTATTCCATGCATGTTTAAGTTTAGTGATTACTGGAGGAAAGGGAATCTGTACATAGTTGTATTACTTCAACATATTCCCTTCGAAGGGCTATTAATTCCAGAAAAAGCTATTTATATTTTTGCAACTTTTCAAATTATTATGTAGGCCTATGTATGTGATTTATTTTTCATATTGCAGATTCTTAACATTTCCTACACTTCTAAACTAGTTGTTAATGGTTTTCGTCTTTCAATTCTATCTACACAATAATAATAATAATAATAATAATAACAATACTTTAACAATGAAACTGGGCCATTGCTGATCAAAATGTCATGTGTGAAAGAAGCTGACTGTTTCATGTGAATACATATCGAATCTCACACTTACCAATTGATGTCAGCATTACAAAGCATTTTTATTTCCCCCAAAAAGTTTAGTTAACTTTGATGATCTTATTCATCCTCAAAAACCACTTTAACATAATCCAACCATACACCACTAAGTAGGCCTACCTATTTTCACAAATATCTATACAACGAAATATGTTTTGTGTCCTATTTCTCTCTCAATTCTACTCATGGTGCATACCTTTGTCAGGCTAAACATTTTCTGGAGTAGGCCTTAAACCTATTTCTCCACAAACACAAAAAGCTGAACGTCTTCCCATGTAGTTATGTTTACACAATTAGATATGTGCAAAGAAATATTCCCTTTAAATGCAACTCTCTCCCGTCGCCAGCAGAGCCCGCTTTAGACCAAGTTCATAGCCACAAGAGAGAGTTGTAAAGCCCGCTTATCTTCCACCCACCCAGCGCTTCGACCATTTGAAACATAACAGTCGATAACCTAAACACTATTCTTGACTAAAATAGCCCTCTCAACTACGTAAAATATTACTTTTATTCCACAAAGTGGAGACCACGAGTCGAAACAACCTTACTAAAATACAGCCAGACGCACATGACAAACAATTCACGTTGGACTGTCTATCCCTGTTTTTCATTGCTTTTTTAACTTACACGAAAGGCAACCAGAAAATAACCAAGCAGCGTCTGCTAAAAGCAGTTCTGAGATAAGAGAGTTAGCATCGTACACTCCCGGTCTTTCTCTTCCCCACTGAAGCTAATAAAGGAAGGTGAATCCAGTATTGGTCGATTAGTTGTATAGCTGCATGAGGTCAAACAGTTGAGGGGTCAAAAGTTTACGTCGTGCGTGACTCTGCCGTTGGCTGTCGACTCTGTATTCTAGACCAATTGCTGGGTGTCAATGGCAAAGTGGGAGAGGAGAGGGAGGGAAAAGAGAGAAGGAGCGCGAGGGAGGGGGCTACAGAGATGAGAGAAATGATAGGGAGAGGAGAGGGAGATGTGAGGGGCTGACCTTCGTGGTAACAAAGCAACCCACAGCGCGCGATGGAGAGAAAAATGGACGCTTAAATTGAGGGAAGAAACGGAAAGATTTGGTGACATTGGGGGTCTCTCACGCACATTACAGGTGTTAGCTCTCCCCAAATGTCCTGTCACAGGGACAGCGGGAAATATCTGATGGCTCGTGCAATAAAATTGTATTGATTTTAAACAGAAGCATTACGAAGAGAACGAGAGTAAACTGCCCATACATAAAATGCACGATGAGGAATTTTGATAATTTACTCTAAAATAGCTCAGGTCTCTTCATCATATTGCAATTAAATGTTACTCTACATGCGTGCTTCAATCTTAGTGGTGTGTGTGTGTGTTTTAAAAACCTCAAAATATAGGCCTATAATTAGATAGTTTTCCCCTTTCCAGCATTGGATAATCAAAATAATGATAGACCTATCAATTAAGCACTATTCGTTGACACTAGCCTATATATTTCCGTTTTTGTTGCGTTATTTTAGTGTCAGACATTTAGCGAATTGGCCTGTATGAGGACACTTCTTGTCTGTTTAAATAACATGGGAGAGGACAAACTAAAATGAATGATTTGCTTTATTGTTATTAATTATACTCTTCCACGACTACAACAACTACAACTATTATTGTTTTATTATTACAATTATTATTAGCAGCCGGCAGTAGTGATGTGCAGTAAAGAATGATGGTGCTAGTGTTACTGCCACTGCGGAGATTAAACTATAAAGGCAATAGTCTATAGTATAGGCTTAATAATACAAGTTGTGTTAAACTCGAATGTATTGAAATATCTGAAATCCCTGTATGCTACCTGCGGTGGTGAACCCCAGAGACATCCCTCCCTCGCCGTCAAAAAAAAAAAATCTTTATCTTGCTTACCATCTTCAAAATGACTCACCTTATCTGATTTTCCGCTTAAAAATAATGTGCACGGAGACAGAACCAACATCTTGAAAAATGAGTCTTTGAGGCATCCTAAAGAAGGTTAAGCGGATACACTCACGCTATAGACTACACTTATACTGGGATGTTTAAAAAACAGTTAAACAAAATGTCTGTTTATTCCTATCCTTCGCCAATTGTCTCCAGACTAACTCTAAGCATATTCAAATGTTGTTACGGCTGGAATCATTATGGAGCAGGTTCATTCTATTTCTAGACGCTACAATTGCATATGATGGTTTTCCCCTCACAAATGTGTTGGATTGTTTTTGTTTACGTCTATTTTATAAACCCTGTAACATTTTTTTTAAACACAACAACGTTTGTAGGCTACTAAAGGCGTATTGCAATGCACATTATTTCAATACTCAAAAGAAGGAAATCACCCTCTGTTGAAAATGCCAATTTGTCACTTCCACAAAGCACTGCAGTAAACAGTGAAAATACAAGGAAAACATCCCGTGCCCCCACCCTGAGGAGAACAACAGTTTTCATTTCACTGTGAAAGGGATGGGTAAAGGATAGTGGTTGGCAGAAAAGGGATGTTTAGACAACGTTTTGTCCACATGGTGACAACTTTCCCAAGTAAGAATATCAAAGCTGCATACCTGGAATAAGGCTATATCATGCAATCTGGTTGCCATTTGGAACACTAAAACACCACCCTTCAGCAAATTCAACAACAAATAGGCCTCCATTTCTCTTTACGTAAACCTCTTTATCAACGTCGAGAAGTTGAATTGGTGACTTTTGGACGTACATTATTGAGATATGCTTCATGTTCGGTGGAGAAAAGAGAGGGGACAAACGAGAAAATTGATAATTCAGTAAATACATAATTTCGTTATTGACAGAAACATTTGGCCTAATGGTAGAGTTTAGCATGATATAATTCTGGTTGTTCGGTATTTTGTCAAACAAATAAGTGCATAAGTGGTGAATAATTGTATTAGAGAACATGTCCCTATTGGAGTTCATCCGGAGTTCACTGAATTAATTTCAATTCCATTCAAGCTTGTGCGGTTGCCTGGCAGGGTATTGCCGTGAATTTTAATATCTGCAGTTTGCACACGGCTAGAGGAAGACAAGAATGAATATATCTATCGTAGCTTTACACTTTTCAGTACGTCAAAGGAATTAGCATCGAATGATAGCAACGATTATTTCATTTACTTTGAGCCCACACACGATGCGTGCATCCCTAAAATGTTCAATGTAGGCTTATTATATACATTTAGATGAAAATAAGACAAAAAGCGAGCACACATGTTAGATCCACAAAACACAATAAATCTATTGTAAGGAAAAGGATATCGAATATCCTCAACTGCATTTACTTGATACCCTTAAATCGACAAGGAGCCTAGTGCCTTTGTGGTGATATATAGGCTATCAACTAACAATCAATTGAACAATTTATAAAATGTTAAAACAAAACATATATATATATATTTTAAACAAGATAGATTTCTAAATTTCAATATTGTATAGCAATATTGTATAGCACGGTTTGTTAACTGCACATTTGGTTCCCCTCATTGTGCATTTTATATATGCAACAAAGAAAATGAAAATCACTATGCTTGAGTTGTTTTTCGGGCTTGGAAAGCCTTTTTGAATGAGCCCCCTTCCTAGTCCATTTTTCTTCAAAGTAATGACCTGGGCACAATTCAATATGACCGAGCAAGCTATGCATGCATTACTATAGAAGTTGCGAGTGGGAGAGACCCAAAGAAGGGGTGAAACGCAGGTCAGCACGTCTAACAAATATTAAAATGTCCTCGGACTCTTGACACGCCTTGCTGTTTAACAAAGACTGCCAAACTGCGAGATTAATACGAAAACTTGAGTCCATAACAAAAAATGCATTAAAGCACCCGGTGGTTTGTCGCGTTCACAACAGTAGAGGGGTAATGTGCATTTTATTTTTTAGATGTATTAGGTGGCATACGGTGGTGTTGAGCGGGGGATAGACTAGCCCTCTCTTTTCGCTCACCGCAAGGTTAAAGCGAATATGTCGCATTCGTTCGACTGATGAAGTTGGTCTCCTGCTGTTTTATCGTATTCTTTTCTTCCTCTTATAGTGTGTGTAGTCTACTCGTCGGAGATCGGCTTTCGCCCTTTGGATAGTTTAATGTCCGCCCGCCCATTGTTGCCCTATGCTAACCGGAGTGAAGTTTAGGGGAACATCGCAGAAATGAGAGGGAGTTTCACGAAGAAAAGGTATCACGGAGAGGTCACGGGCTAAACCTGTGGCGTTAGAGAAAGGTAAGGGGGCTTCAGGGCTCACCGTACGGCGAAAGAGAAAGAAAGGCTTGGAGAATCGACAATTACCGGAGCAAGACCGCGTCCTGTGTGCAGCAGGAGAGATGGGGAAAGGGGGAATCGAAGACGAGATGAAATGTGCCAAGGAGCGAAGTAAAGTAAGAAATTGGCGCTTAATTTACATATTGCGGTGTTCTCTATTGAGCAGGTGCTTGCCTGGGCGGACCACGTGCTTTGCACTGCGGTGAGTGACACTGTTCCCCCTCCTTTCATATTTGGAGTAGTTATTACTTTAATTCAGCTCATTGAGGCGCAGTACCCTGAGCACCGTGTGGGGTTTTGGGGTGAATATTTACCTTGGCTATAGTTTGTGGGTGCTCTCCTTGAATGCCTGTTGGTGTACACATTAACCCCGAAGGGGCAAATGGCTCAGGGGTCCCTATGCCGTTCAGAGGGGATAGTTAAGGGGGTGAAGGCGAGGTCGTGGACTCCAGGGGGTGAAAGGGCTAGAGTGGACACTAGGGCTGGACTTTCTCCCTTATGCTATGAAAACATATTGGTCCTATTTTTGTGCGTTAGAATTTAGTCGCGTGACATATGTTTTTTTATACAGGCATGATTAGGACTAGCTGGATTCATTTATTCATATTGTCCACATTGTATAGTGATTAATTCAGCCCTGATATAAAGAATGCCAGTTGTTTTGAGGAGAAAGATAGAAGAATAGACAGACAATGCAAGAAATGGACGATTTGAGTGTTCAGGACATTGTTAAGGCCTATTTGTGAATTAACGAATATGTAAACGCTAGGGGTGCTAAAGATTTCGTAATATAGATTTGGTTTGTTGTTTTCCTCATTACAAAGTATGAAACGAACAAAGAGAATTCTGGTATAGAGGTTCACTTCGATGCCATCTCCATTTTTTTGTTTTTCTGAAATGACTTGGCTTTTGCTCAGTAATTGTTTCTTTAATTGAATTTGGTCCCAAATTCCATTTAAAAAAAAAGAACCGTTACGATTTCTAAACAAAGACCCATCCAAAGAATAACCTATACCCATTGATATAGGAACACTTTGAGATAAATATATTTAGACTAAAATGGACACATGGGGATTAATAAATATCAATAGGCCTACTTTTTGCTTGTTTTACTACTCTAATTTATTGGTAGCCTATTAAATAATGGCACAATATAAGATATTTCAAAATATTTTAATTCTCCATCATAGGGGTAACCTATCACAGGTATCATGTTAGATGATTAAATAATATTTCCTCATGAAATAAATAGCCTATTTGAATATGGAAAAATATATTTTCCTAGTCAATATTTCAATTGATTTAAAACAAACAAAAATGTGTATAATAATCGAATTTCAAATGTCTCTTATAGTTTGAGAAACATGCCTTAATGTTGATTAGAGGTGAAGGTCTTTGTTGAATGTGTTTGTGCATTATTTTATTTTTGGAAAGTAAAAGCTGTACTCAGAGACTATACACACATTTTATCCTAAATAATTCGACGTAGTTTGATATGCATTTTAGTATACATATATACAGATATAAAATGCCAACGCAACCTATTCCTATTAGGTATTGTTCACAACACATTTAACATTTAGCTCTCACAATGAAGTCGATATCAAATGGTCTATCTACTCTGAAGAAGATTATTGTGGTTCTAAATGCTATCGTACACAGGTCTTACCTCGATAGTATGGATGATAGTTTTAGCCTGTTGTATATGGTCAATATGCTTGCTTGCTTCGTAAGGTTGGAGTCTTGAGTAGCCAGAATGAGTATATGTGTTTTTTTCCAGGACGTTTAAAATCGAAATGAGAGACTCTGTGCTTGTTGTGAGGGGGAAACTTGTTTAAAAGGTCGTAAATTCTGCTGTGCTGCTTTAAGGATGTGAGAGGAGTTGGCTTTTCTTGCTTCGTGCATATTTTATTGTTTTATATACCCTACCTCCGGATATCGCCGTTTGAGTGGTGTTTGCCGGCGACTTGTAAACAAAAATGACCTGCCATAAAAAAAAACAAATGTTTTATTACAGCCTGGGCTCGAGCTTCGGTTGACCTTTCTGTAGTTTGACTCACTTGATCTTTCTTACTATGTATATCGTTGCTTGTCAATATTGTGTACAGTAGTCGATAAGGAGCTGGCTATCTTATCATCCCGTAGACCCTCAAGTTTATTCACTTGGCGTTTGTTCGCTCTGTATTGTCAGATAGATTGGTGGCTTCGGTTATAAACGAGCTACTCCCTCTCATTTAATTGTAGAAGTGTGAGCTAAGCTTCAGTCTCCCCTGAAAAGTAATATTTTTGAAACCCAATTATTTACACTGATTTGCTCTTACTGTTCTTTTGTGGTTACCGAAAACCACTGTGCCATTCACCTATTGTGCAATATATTTTGGTGAGTCATGCTGTCTTTTTCAAAGCATAAATGCATGGCAGAAACAAATGTGAATTTGTAAAGTTGGTCTCTACACATCACGAGCTATGTTTGCGAGGAAAGCACCTTTCATTATGTAGTGCTGTAATGCTGACACACTTGAAGGAAGCCTGCTTTGGGCGTAGCACCTTGATACCTCACAATGACGCAGTCAAGGTGAGCAGCCCCTTTCAATACCTGTCTGGAGAATACCTGTCATCTATATATACCCTGTAGATCCGGATTTGTGTGAACAGACTCACGGTCACAAATTCGTGTCTAAGGGAGTATGTAGTTGATGTATACACTACAAGCCATCGATGGATACAGACGACTGCCAGATGATGTTTATTGTCATTTTGTTGTACCATTAGACTATATTATCCCAATGTAGGCTAATGGGGTGAGATATTTTGATATTGTTTTTCAATGTTGACAATTTCTATAGAAAAGGTAACGGAAAGTTATAATGGGTTTTATTTGCCATGATAATCTGTCACGTGCTGTGATATGCTTGTCTTCAACTGAAAAGAGTATTCACGGTGTCACCATTTCGATTGAGAAACAGTCAATTTGAACAACAAAGGAGATTTATCGCATGATCACTCACCATGCATGGAGCCTTATTCCAACGATAACATTGCATGGGTTAGGATAATGCAATCCTGATAAGGACCAAAACTATTATTCGGTTAGTAATGCAAGGGAGCATGGTCTCAATTACTATGCAAGGTAGGTGTGTAAATTGGTGTGCAGGATAAACGTGGTCTTTAGGGGGACTGACGGTGACTCGCTTTAACGCAAAGGTCTAGCTGTGATTTAGGAGGCTTTGTAACCTGAATTAGTTGATGAATTTTCTATCGATCCTAAACAAGCCTAGATTCATCTCTGACAGGCTTCTGCTGCACGCAGCGCACGCCAGGGCATTCTCTCACCATTATTAGCGAGTGCATTTAAAAGCCTGGCAAGGACGAGCACACGGCATCACTTTCCCAGCCCTTGTTTTGAAAAGCTCCAGTATAAAGAAGAAAAACATCGTTCAAAGGAATATAGCTTGACTATCAAGTCTGGGACGCAACACTTTTCTTGTTAATGTACTGTATGGGGAATTGGGCAGGTGAGGGGGTTGGCTAGTTGATCTGCTCTATAGACCGTGTGTAAACTCCGGTGTTATGTATTTCTGGCGTGTCTGCTTCGGGTTGTTATTGTTTTGATTCGTGCTTTTCGCAGAGCGTGCCAGTGTGTGAAAAAAAGTATGCAACATTCGAAGGCCACATACTGTGCTATGCCAGGATGATGTGCGGGTTCTGCTATGTCTAATCCTATTTCCTTATCCGGGAATTGTCAGGATCCACGCCATTGGCTCTCGCTGTCACATGGATTCTTAACTTTGTTCACTTGACAGAAAGTAGGAGGGTTCTACGAAACAGGAAAACGAGTAAAGCGATAGATATACATTTTAGTATATTTTGTGTGCAATTCAAAGAAATTAATGGCCATGAGTTCCTATTTGATCAACTCCAACTATGTGGACCCCAAGTTTCCACCCTGCGAGGAATATTCACAGAATGACTACCTACCCAGTCACTCTCCGGACTACTACAGCGCCCAGAGGCGAGAGCCTGCGTTTCAGAATGAGTCGATCTACCACCAGCGGTCGGGCTGCGCCGACCCGCCTTACACAACGTGCCAGGGTCCGGGGCAGCCCGCGGTGGTGATGTCTCCACGGGGTCACGTCCTCCCCCCAGCCGGACTCTCAACCCCTCTCCCGGAGCCTAGCCACCATTGCGACTCCGTAACTCCAAGCCCTCCACCCGCGTGTGGCCAGAATCCCCTCAACCATAGCCCTTCCACCGCCAGCTCTCGCCAGGATCCGGTGGTTTACCCCTGGATGAAAAAAGTCCACGTAAACATCGGTAAGTGCTGCTAACTTCTCCCTACTCTGCGTATTTGTGAGCCTGTATCAGTTTACCTAAGGTGGGAAGCTTAGTGTTCGGTGCTAAATCTATCTCCCACGTGAAGTCGCCCTTGGTCTAGATTTACGATCGGCTGTTTGCAGGGCAATATAATTACATCCTCCATAAATTTTTATTGCACTTGTTCGCCAAGTACCTTTGAAGTCTATGTAACCTAGCCCTTCTCATTTCTTCCTAAGATTGGTTTTATGACGACTCGACTGTCCCATAAGTTCAGTTTTATGCTTTGGTAATTTGATTTTAAGTGGTTGGATGTACAAACGTGCACCTTCCTCTGTCGCCTCTCTATTGTTCATGGAAAAGTTTTATGGAAGCTAAAATATTCATATGTATGGAGACTACAATAAAACACTAATGGTAAGGCAAATAGTTGAACTCTATTATAGACCCACACAACTATTCAGCAATGATTAGAGTGTGTGCTTTGAGAACTAGAGCATGCATTCAGACAACGACAAAATGCGACTATTATAAAGTCGTCGTTTAAAGACATTGCCCTGTGGATAATGCCAGCGCCATTCGCCAGAAATTCAAAATGAATGAGTTAGGGCCTTACTTTTAGATAAGTTATTAGGTTTGTATTTTATTAGGCTTTTTGTGGATACTATTCACTGTGTTTTGTCTAGTTTTGAATGAGTTGAATCATATCCAGCACCCATTCAGGCTCTAATAACACCCTCATGCGCCCCTCATTCACAGTGAACGTATATAAAATACTATCAGCATCCATGGACGTAGGCTTACTTGTAGAATTTTGCATAACATATTCCAGCATGGTTATGTCTATATAGGCCTACTTTGTGTCACGTTCTGAGGCAGATTTAATATAATATTCAAATGTTTTGATCTGTATATTAATAATGTATGTTAAGGCCTACAAATGCAATACACGTGTGTTTTGGGGATGGCCTGTAATATGTTGCTCTCTGTCCCACAGTGAATCCAAATTACACAGGGGTGGGTGAGCCCAAACGCTCGCGGACAGCCTACACGCGACAGCAAGTCTTGGAGCTGGAGAAGGAGTTCCACTACAACCGCTATCTGACCCGGAGACGCAGAGTGGAGATCGCCCACACCCTGGTTCTGTCCGAACGCCAGATCAAAATCTGGTTCCAGAACCGGCGGATGAAATGGAAGAAGGACCACAAGCTGCCCAACACCAAGATTCGCTCCAACAGTAACTCCAACAACACAAACTCGCAAAGCAGCGGGCTCGCGCTGGGGAGCTCTCAGAACCGAACCAGCGGGCCTCCACCGAGCCTATAGCCTCCCTCCTTTTCCTACCCATCCACCACCCACCCAACATGCACTTTGAAACCTCCGTTTCTGGAGTTGGATACATGGATTCCACCATGTTTTTACCTCTCCCTTCAATTCAATTACAGGGTTATAACATGGGGGGGGCGAGAGAGAAGGGGGAGTAAAAAACGAAGAGAAAATGTGTCTCTTAAAAAATGTAAAAGGGGAGAAGATTCAAACACAAACACTTCCAATGATGTGTTCACAACCGGATCCAGTTCCCTTTTTTATCCCGTGCCCCTCTCATTCTCTCTCTCCTTCTCTCTCGTCCCCCCCGCTCCATTAGGACAGAAGGCGGCAGATACTTTTCAGATTTGGTGAAGATGGATCCGTGTTTCATCTTTAATCATGCCAAACTCGGCGCCATTTGTCATGTTTACTCTGCAGTACAAAGGGTGAACGGTGGGGCCTGCCCATTACCTCAACGTCCAAAGTTCTGTTTCATACAAAACCCCCTTGTTTTGTCAAGAGCCGTTTTCTTACTCCTTTTCCTCTCCTCAATACTAAAAAATACACCGAATATGTTCTCCAAACATGAAGTTTTTTTGTAAGAGAAAATATAGCTGATTCTCAGTTGTATTCTATGTTTATCAAATGCAATTAAATGAAGACTGACAACGATTGTGAGGTCCGTTGCTAGTTCATTTTTACAGGGACTCCTTTCGCTTCTTTCTATCTTTCTAGCAGAGACATGGTGCATTTGAACAAAGATGGTAAATCACGGTATTAACATAGGACAGTCGTCGCAGTGGAAGGATAAAGCTGGACTTATAGAAACATATATGAACCAAAAGCTGGTACAAACCTACCTAAGTAAAATAAAAACAGCACTGCAATGTACTACCTTGCTATTATAATTACCTCAGTTGTACTTATGTACATTATTTTCTTGCCTTGTGTTATGAAGTGACAGGTTAAGCTCATTTGAATTTTGTGGCAAGTATCTGCAATACGAACGTACTCATTTCTTGTAAGTGAAATATAATTTAAGCAATTTTGTTGGCCAGGGTTGTAAAGAGAAAAATGGTGCGTATATTGCATGACTGAATACACGTTAATTTGATATTTTATCTTTATCTATCTGGTATCCTTTCATGGCACATAAACATGCGCCCCCCCCTCTTTCTTTCGCTCTTTCTCTCTCTCACGCTTTCTTCTCACCATGTGCCATTTTTGGTATTTTATTTGTATGTGTTCCTTTTATTCACATTCCAAAGATGTTATCGTTATTTTCTTCCTCCATATTTGAATGTTGCTATTTGTCTGCTTATTCTCCTCAGTGTCTATCTTTTATTTGTAAATAGCTATAGAAATGTAATAAATGCTTGAAAAGGAGTCCATCTACCCTCTGTGTGTCCTCCTTTCCCTCTGTCGCTGTTTCCCCAATGCTCCAAAAGATACTGAGATATGTCGCTCTCTTTCAGACCAGCTCCTTTAATAGCAAGGGATGTGTAAAAAAAACAAAAATGATTCAATTTAATTTCGCCCTCCCATGGTGGGTTTTCGTTTGCCTTTCTATGTAGCCTGTCTTTTAAAAAAATCACTGAATATCTCCGTGGTTGATTTATATCTTGTGGTCATGAGTGATCCTGGTACATTATGCCTTGTAATCTCGTTTTAAATCACAAACCCCTTCGTTTCACTCTCTTCTCTCGTTAATTTAACGGTGCTCACACACCCGCTGCTCGCTGGTGCTGAAAATATGGATCCTCGTTTTGAAAAAAAAAAATGTTAAATAGGTTCTCGGCTCGTGGGCTTTTAATGCTTTAATGAGTCTAATTTTTGCACAACAGTTTCTCTGTGTTTGCTGGCTCGCTGTGGGTTTTTTTATATTACAAAGGAGCGGGCCGGTGCCATAGCTCAAACCTTGACAACCAAATAGATAATCAAGAAGACAAATGGCTTCTTTTGGAAGGCGCGGCTCTTGTATTAATTTTCATTTTCTTCTCTTAGAGCAGGTATCGAAAATATAGTGCAGGAGAAAATAGCATTCTGTTTGGGTGTTGAACTTTAAACAAAAGTGTGGGCTCAAATTGGTCTTCTAGCGTTCCGTGGAACAGAGAAGATTTTCTATTACTTGATTGATGTAAGCCCATGTGCCATATAGCTTCCTCCAATCCATTTATATGATTTTTTTTCTCACCATATATTTATGAAATGCCTTTTCAAAACCTCCAGCTTCCTACAGGCCTATGCTATACCTCAAGACGTTGAAGCAAGTCCAGTCAAATATACACACACAGTACCATTGAAATACATACAATGTGATAGGCCTACTATCGAATTCGTTCACAGTATTCTTGAATGTGCTCCTTTTTTAAGTCTATAGCTCACACACATTGGGCCCTTTGGCAGTGTCTATACTTTTCAGATGGCAAGTGATATTATGTCCAAATGTTGTGATATTCACAACAGTTCAAACGTCGTTTATTTGAATAGATACATTGGTCCCCACGCATATGTGTCTTCACAAAAAAGCCCCCAAGCACTTGCATAGTAAAATAAATGAATTTCCGTGTGACATCACATACAATATGCACCTTAGAATTCTATTCTTATCCTTTATTTTTTTTTAAAGAAGAAGAAGCCTTCTGCCTTCGGAGGGTGAATAGGAGCGAACAGATTTCCAAGGGGCCCCAAAAGTTCACCGCCATTATTTGCGGACAGAGCCAAGAAAAATGTGAGAATTATACAGAAAAATCATTAATCACTTCTTCTCTTTAAACACTTCTTCTCCTCTATTGTCATTCAGCAGCACAACTGCACGGACCTTCTGCTAGGAGGGGAGAGGAGTCTTGGAAGACACTTGAAGATACACGCCCCCCCTTCTCAACCCACTACCTTCTTTTTGACCAAGAAAACTTTTTTTCTGGAAGAAAATCCTCATAGAATTCCAACGACATTGAGAATCTTCGCATTACCGAGGATGGCAGCGACGAAGGTAATGACTTTTGTTTCGTTGGTTTGCTTGGGTTAGAGTTTTATTGCTTCATAGCCCTTGCTTTCACAGCCGGGTAGCAGGCGCGCATTTGTTGCGGTCGGGGGGAAGGCTAGGTAGGTTTTATGGTCGCTTTGATATAGCGTGGGGACTTCTGGATCCCTGCTGCTGTGTATCCATGATCGGTGTGGAGGGTAGAAATGAAGTTGCGTTTTCCTGAGAATTTGTGTAACTGTTTACTTCTCTTGGGCTTCAAGCGTCACCCCTGAAATGGTGTTAACATGTCAGATGTCTCTCTCGCTCACCCTCTTCCTCTCTCGCTCACCCTCTTCCTCTCTCGCTCGCTCTATTTGTGGCTCAATAGGCCTTGGTTTTTAGCACATTATATATATATGGATATGGGTGTATAGGCTTTTGTAATAGGCCTACACACCCATGCGTAATGTTGCCTTTTGGAGTGGACAGCGTCCTTGTCTTCAACGCTTGACTGTATGCACTGCATTCTTACAGGATTAGGATATTTACATTCTTAGAATATTGTACTCTAATTGGCCAATTTATATTTTTCTTCTTGAAGATACTTGTTTAGTGCTACTTGCCAGTTAGATTTGAATTTGAATATGAAGCCTAAAGTCCTATCGTTTTTATACAGTAATTCGATGGTCAATTGGTCAAACCAAAATGAAAAGAACGAATCGCTAAAAAACAATTGACCTCGAAATAAACGATTGGTAGCACATCTCTGCAACGCAATTGCATTTAGTAGTTTGCTTACATGAGCACGAATGACTCAGAAGTGCATTCACTGCTGCTTGACCCCTCCAGATCAATCTCTGCGGGTATATAAAAAAAGACCAGAGGTTCTGCGCCATGGCTTCTGCTCCCTCTGCGGGCCTGTGTGGCACGATGCGTGTTAAAGTAACAGAAACACATCGTAAAAATATAGGGACTGTTATCGAAGGGAGAGGCAGAGAGAGAGAAAAAAATCGATGGGTGGAATTGACAACAGAATGGCCTGGCCGAGCGCGAGTTCAACCAGGGGACACGTTTTCTGACCGATTAGGTCCGTTGCCAAGTCACAGACTGACCCTTGGTACCCCTTGACCTCTCGCAGACTGCACAGTGCTCCATGTTACATTTCCAGCAAAGACCCCGGGCGAGTTAGTCATAACACCGCGGCCAGGTGACTGTAACCTCGGGGCACGGTGCTATCTAGTCTCAGACAACCACGTAAACCAAACAGGGCCTTAAGAAAACAGACAGGCGTGCCCTTCTCCAGAGCTATCTAGCTGCATGGATTCTTTTTTTCTCTCTCGTTCCCTTCAGATTCACAAATATACAGGCTAAATCACTGGTTGCTATAGGAGACGTTTGGGTTGTGTCCCACATCTCGTTGATAGGCCTCGCTATGAGTGAGACTGTACATTTCAGCAGCTTCAGCATAACACAGGAAGTCATGGGGCTTTTGCCCCCCCCCAGATATGACTACTATATGGTATGCCAAAGCTTTGCATTGTATCATGCTCCCTCAGTCCCCCTCCAGCCTCGTTCCCTCCCTCCCTGGACCTAAAAGCCCTCCAAGATTTGTTGGAAGCCTCTGCCGCTTGTCCCGGAGAGCTGCGGTGGTGCGGTGCCTGTTTTAGATCACCCCGCTAATTGCAAAACAAATAGCCTCCGCGCATTGATGAATCATTTTTGTGGAAAGCCACTGAGCGGAGGTCAGCGCCATGTAGTCACAGAGATATATAGCGAACGCACGCGCACGTTGTGTGCAAAAGCTGGAAGCGTTTCTTCTTTTTTTTCCTTTTTTTAAAAGGAGACATTAAGTAAAGGAAAGCACGGTCGTTACTGCCGCCAGCCCCCCCCCCCATTCTAACCCACTGTCCACTAATACATAGTACAGTACACCATTTTACTGTATTGACTGTGTAAGTTGTTGTTTTTGTGTACACGAATGCCTCCGAAATAGCTTACATTCACTGTGCATAAATGTCTGCACGCAATAACTTGCACAAGCTGCCTAGAAAAGTGATGGTTCTCTTTGGAGTCTTTTGCCTTTTCTTTGTGGACCCATGGGCTATGTCTGAATGTGTGGCTCAGTATGATGCTGTTTCACCAAATAATCACCAAATGCGGCATGTGAAAATAAACAAAAAGTTATATGTTACTATTTTAGCGAATAAGTTTCGGGTTTCAAGGGTAGTAATGCATGATAACTAATGGATAACGCAATGAATAATAGCACTGTTCCTATCTATAGCGTACTTCTAGCTGGCCTCTTTTACTACTCTTTATTATTACTTAGTCTACTACTATTATTATTATAGCCTACTACTACTACAATTACTACTACTAGTACTTTAATGATACTACTATTATTATTATAGCCTACTACTACTAGCTACTACTACTAGTACTTTAATGATACTACTATTATTATTATAGCCTACTACTACTAGCTACTACTACTACTAGTACTTTAATGATACTACTATTATAATTATAGCCTACTACTACTAGCTACAACTACTTTAATTATAGGCCTACATTCAGACAAACAGTACATACATACATTCAGACAAACAGTACGTACATACATACATACATACATACATACATACATACATACATACATACATACATACATACATACATACATACATACATACATACATACATACATACATACATACATACATACATACATACATACATACATACATACATACATACATACATACATACATACATACATACATACATACATACATAAGATATATAATACATAAATGCATATCAAAGGCTACAGTACATACACTAACAGCATCCATAATTCATCTTTATCATTATTATCGCAACGCCAATAGCTTGATTCCGTTCATCATGTAGGCCTACCTACATGTTTTATCATATTTCAGACTGTCTTCCATAGATTTAGATTTTTTTTTCAGAAGCTTACAGTATTGATTGAAACATATCTAAAATAACTAAAGTATAATGTCAGGTTATGTTACATGCTGGCTGGATGCTGAATTACTGTCCTATGGAGTCAATGTCCTTCGCAGAATATATATATTTGTTTAAAGGCTGTGTGTGTCCTGCCGGCTCTGACAGATTTACGATCCCCAATAAAGTCCGGGATGTTGGACTTCGTAAATCAATCTCTGCTACCCCATATAAACCTATCCTTTAGCATAACGTTGTGTTTACATAGCCAAACTCCAGCTTTGATTTTCATGGACTGCTATTTGATTTTTGTTTCTGATGAGAGTATTTATTGTTATTGACCATTTATTACTATTATGATGATGATGATGACTAGTGTTATTGTTATTATTATGTCTTCTGTAAACAACAGTAATCCACAGGTAGGCTATTCTTTATTTACACAGTATTTCAATAGTTTTTTTTAATGTACACTTCAGTTTTAAGTGCAGTTTTATTCAATTCTAGAGTGATTAGGTTAATCATTTACAAGGATAAGGCTTTTGGGTGTTCCCATCGATCACGGATTTTTCTTAGACCTTTTCTTGCAATGTATTTCGTCCAAATAAAATGATTTATATTAGGCCTGTGCAATCATCACTATTATTCTCATTCAGTTATTGGTGTTGTTGGTGGTGTTAATATTACTATTATAATTAGCCTACACAATATGGTGTCATTCTTTTGTGAGCAGTATTCGTTTGTTGTTCTTATTGTGGTCATCGATGTTGCGTTTATATGGACCTACTGTGATTAGTGTACTTTATAGCCATCATTAATAGTGCTATCACCCCTGCAAATATTTGATTTCAATTATGGGTGAAATCTTTTGCAACTCCTTGAAATATGTTGTTAGTTTTGGACTTCAGTGTTTCCCAGTCGTCCCTTTGCGTCTCCCCTATGCTTTATCGAAGAAAGTAAAGCTACAATAATGATACAACGATTTTATCTGACACGCACAAATGTATTGTTCTACTCTGCCATCCGCATGTTGGTCTATCTTGCGTGCATTGTTCACATTTTCCCCCGAACGCAAATATTTCCAAAGAACCAGCTGGGCAAAGTTAAAGCCGGAAAATAGATGTTCTACACAGCGTTGGTTTCTTTCCTAAATTCCTCGGGGTAATTACATTTGATATCAAACCCCTTTGTGCCGTTTTCCCTTCAAGCTGTCTAATTTCTTGTGTACGATATTCCTGGGGAAAAGGGAAGCAGCTTCAGTGTTGTGTTGTTCTCTGCTTACTCGCAGGCACAGCACCAAGTCCTGCTATTGTTTGACCTTCAGGATTATCCTTTAGACATAGCTGCATGGGTTTGTTGGACACAGCCCCAGGTCTATTGTTCTGGGAGAGTGCAATGGCAGAGCACACCAAAGGATTGGTACCATTGTTGCCAAGTGCTTGCGGCAGGGTGTCGCCCCATACAACTCTCTCCTATCTGCCGCGTGCTACCTGTCTTTTATTCGCTCCACAACCGTCCCTGCAAAAATGAATCACCCCTCGTGCCACGGGCTTCCACCAAATGTGTTAATAATTAGATGGTTGCTATTTAGAGATCTCGCCGGCACAGCTATGTGTGATATCACTTCGCAACTCCTGTCGAAGTAGTTCGAAAATAAGGATACCACAAAAGGTCGTTGTTTTCTTTGATCTTTTAGAAATTGTGTCATATTGAATCACCATCAGTAACGATAGTGTTATTATGAAATTGACTGTGGGTGAAAGAGTGTATGCATCGTTTTAATTTCTTCCAGAATGGTCAAAAATGTGTTTAATTATTGTGTCAACAAAAGATTTGTGCAAACCAACAAGGACTTCAACGAATAATAGGACATCAATAATCTCAACAATAGACCAATCAAACAAGTTTAGCTATGACAAAAGTGGCTTTTAGTCTACACCTTCTGTGCATAAATCTATATCTAAATAAGGATTTCTTGTTTTCAAGCGAAAGAAAAACACCCTTATCTCGAAATACATAAACAGAGATGGTAAGGAATAAAGACAAAACGAACGCACCCAAGAGTTTCACTATCCTCTATTCGTATCATGTCATCTCTCTCGTATTGCCACTTAACATAACTTATTTCAGTAGCCTATATAGCACACACGTAGCCTAAGACGTATTTCTCCCATTCACAAAGAGCTTTAGAGTAGACGGTGTATGCCTATAGGCTCGTCTTTGTTTTATTTTTCTGTAAAATATTTAAGTTGGAACGTGGGCTCTGGAGTGTTGGGTCAGAGTGGTCCCGCGAGCGTGCAGGGAGAGGTACCCCATCCCCCTCCTGGTCACGTGATTCATTAAATAATTAATGCAGAGGTTGCAGAATAGATATGTATTCGTCAGGAATATCGCAGACATGGTCTCCCTGTGTCTGACGTGAAATTCAACTGTCCTTTTAAAAACAAGACCTATAGCGGAGAAAAAAAGAGAGGGGAGAGACACACAGAGGCTGCAATAAAACAAATTTGGACGGGAGCCTCTCGTGGTGTGGACATTGTGAGTATAGCGGAAACGGGAACGCCACTTCCACGCAAGTGCATTGCTGCGCTGTTGGCTTACCCGAGTCAATGAATTATATGCTGTTTGTTATATTGTGGTAAATATGTCAAAAATACTCATCTTGCCGTACTTTGACATCATGTATGTGTTTGCAACCATCATCCCATCGTTTGACTTCAGCATCGGTTACATGAACGATGCTAGCTGTTACTTGTCATAGTACTGCACTGTATTGCAATGCAATGATAGCGATGTATATATTTTAAAAGCAGTCGTATTACTATTCTCATCCGCCCCCATCCCACCTCGGTCTTCTTCATGTCTGCATGTCTCTCTCTCTCCCTCTCTCTTCTTTTCAGCCAGCTTCTTCGCTTGATTTATTGTGATATGTGTGTCAGCGGCAGCGGGCTGCCATTGTGTGTTTGTGAGGGAGTTGTGTTGTTTATGGCGGTCTCCGCGATAAATCATTTCTCGGGAAAATGATTGGCGAGTGATGATACGCGGGAATGAGGAAGAGATTCCTGGATCCTCGTTTCTCACTCTGGCTTTTTCGGTGCTTCTTGTCTCTCGTCGGTCGAGAAAAGCTTTTGCCTTTTTCACACTCCTCTCTCCCCCCCGCAGTTGATTATCGCGGGCGATTTACGGCAATGGATCAGCAACTAATATGAAGGCTAAGTAGCTCGAGGTCTTGAGTTACTGCACATGCGATTACCAATTAAGGGAAGATTTGTTTAAATTTGGCAAAACGGGAACGCCTCGTCGCAATTTGAATCTCATAAAAGCGCCGGAGCTCGCCAGCATAGGCCTATTCATAGCCAGAGGTGTAATACCTGAGCTTCAGACGTTTTTTTGGACAGGATAGACAACTTAATTGGAATACAAACTTAGGAGAAGAGTAGGCTATAATTCAGCTAGGTGGGAAGTGTTGTATAGAGGGGTGGCGTGAAGAGCATAGTATCGACTCACTGTAGCTAAAGGGACTGGAGGGTTTCTTTTAGAATATTTTTCGACAGATTTTTTCGTTGACATTTCTGTGGATTTTCTTCGACCTTGAAATGATGCAACATTCGATTACTTATGTCAGTAGCTTATATTTCTGAATTTCGCCATAACGCACACTGCGACCTGTATATGGGGGTGTTTAGTAAACAGCAGATAGTATTGTTTATTATTTGGTATACTGTACTATTGTGTGTTATAGCACAGTCACCATTTATATTGGTTGTGGTGGCATGGGGGGGGGGGGTATGTTATTTTCTGGGCTAACGGTAGTAAATGTTGTATATGACGCGTTAACGTTGTTTTGGTGTGGATATCACACTTGTATGGTGCATTGATGCCATTGAAAGAGCAAACTACAAAGACAGACAAAGACTGCAACATTTTCCCACTTGAAAATGTTTTACTCACATTTTGGTGTGAAAAAGGATGACAATGAAATCAGTATTTTGTAGGATAATAATAATAGGCATACTAATAATAATAATAATACATATTTATTATACAGTGCTTCCTTGTATTCATGAATACAAAACAGCTTAAATGTCATTACCATGGCTGGCTCCTTCCACAATCCTCCCCTTCGCCTCGCTAGTGTAAACCTTTGTGTAACAAAATTAGAACAACTCGGTGGCTCCCATCAAATATTAATGGGCATAGCAGCAAGGGGCAGCACTTTTCAAAATGTCTATTCCAGCGGCGCTCCTTGATGTCGGGCGCTGTGTCAAAAACAATATTCCAGCTCATTTCGGTGGACGCTCAGGGGGCAATGAGAAGGGGGACATTGTGCGCGTAAGAGATCACCGTTGTTCACTGAAACCGCCTCATGTCTGATTTCAATGACAGCCCAGCGTTGGAAAAATTATTCCAAATGCCAGTCAGATGGGTAGCTAGGCTGGGTGCTCAGATTATGTTGGAAACAATTGTGCATCATAATCATGGTGCCAAGACAAATGCTAATAGCATATAGTAAAAAACGAACTATTAGCATTACGCACAGGTCTAATACACGTAAATAGGCTACAAATAGATTATTAGTAATACTTGTAATTAGCATATAATGGTAGCAACAGTGGGACATGAGGCTTCTATAATAGCATCCGTATAATACTATTACAAATGGTCTATATTCCCCTCCCTGCCATAACTAGAGGTTGAAAGCTGAAGGTGGGCCTTTTGTTTGAATGGCTCTGCTCTTTGGTTCGATTCTATCGGATAGGCTATTGCACTTCAAAAACCTTTTCAGCAACCTGCAACTGATTCACGGCGTCCAGATTCTATATGTATATCTCTTTATGGCTCTATGTATGTGTGCGTAAGTGTGTCTGATTATTGTTTATCATGTTTTGTGTCCCAGACAAGGTCGTTAGAATCCCACGCATGCAGCACGAGCGCATCTTCCCGCTCAACAGCAGTGGGAACAATACAAATATATGGCAGCCATATTGAGCCCTTCTCTCACAAAAAGGCGCGACCCTCCAAGAATACACCATTCATAAGCATAGCCCCTTTTCTCCAGAATATTCTCTTGCTTACCTCAAAGTATTCGTTTTGTTGTGCTACAGCAAACATATCGAGATAAATGTATTTCCATCCGTTTTTTTTGTTGCAATTTGTTTGCACAAAGAACATGGTGGCTCTATAACACTAGTATTTTGGAGGTAGCTTAAATTCGATTGTTGCACTTCCTTTTTACAATTATAGATAGACTACGACACTGCTTTACTTCACTCATTGTAGTATAAAAACAAAAACGGAACCTTTACATAAAATAGCATGCATGGTACATAACACTGCAGGGCGACAAAAGATTCACTAGAACACAATACTTTTCCTGTGGACAAAAACAAAACAAAAGACGTACCATTAATCATTAATTTACGCGTAAATAAGTAGCACATGTATCTACCAAATAATAACCTGGACAAGAGGTCCACAAAAAGCAATGGGATTGTTTTAATATAACCAAGCAAGAGAGAACTGTTCATTCTAAAGCCTGTCCTAACCTCGATCTAACATAGCTCCAAAATTGCAATATTTGCCCATTGTAAAACAAATATCGAAAGCTTTAGTTTAAGTTTTACGCAATGGAAATATAACCATCTAACATATCTTGCATTTATCCACTAAAACATAAGCGTAATATGTATCCCCTTTATTTCGGTCAAATTGGCCACCCTTTGCCATAATATTAAGCAGAAATTTGACATAATAGATGCTCAATGACTTGCCCAAAAGCGACACAATAATATAGCTCCCCAAACCATCTGTTAAAAGCAGGTGAAAATACAGCTAAAATATCAATCTAGTGGTCATATTAGTCTTAAACTTGAATCTTCAACTTGAAAATAATAGCTGTTATTTCCCCTAAGTTATATTACCAGTATTATTATTATTATCATTGTGAGTAGTCTATTTTAATCTCCTAATTCTTTTCAGGGGGCCATGTAGTTATTGGTTGGCCAGGTAGGTATTTCCCCGGCCTTCAGTAATGCAGGAATGATTACCCCTTCGGAAATAAATCAATATGAAGCCCCGCGCTAATTTATAATGATCTACAAGAGCAGCAATTCAAAAGCGCATGAAAAATGACCGGTGAAACCGTATCCAGAGGCTGCAAGGAGAATTTTCACCCGGTTGAAGAGCATGCAGGGGAGCGATAAGAGTACCAAGCCGGAAATGTTCAGAAGAAAGGCAAGGTTTTTCATGCAGGACTCAAAATAACTCGGATACTATCGTGGCACATTTGCATCAGTGTAATTGAACTTCCCACTATTCGTGTGGGTATCTCTACCACCCTCTCCATACCCTGTATCTCTTTCTCTCTCCCCCTTTCTATCCATCTCTCTCCATTTCTTTCTCTCTCTCTCTGTCTGTGTGTCTGTGTGTGTGTGTGTGTGTGTTGTCTGAGCGTAGGCAGATAACACTCAGACGCAAAAAAGGATCAGCCAAGAAACAAAGCCAAGTGCATCCGACTTAGTCACAAATTCTAAAACGTAATAATCTTTACAAAATGTACAAACGTTAGTACAATAAAAAACTATCACAGGGTGAGAGCTTTACATCACATCAAGATATAGGTAATTTATTGTTATATCCCCTGCTATGATGCAAGCCTATTTAATTCGTGAAGAACATACTACCCGTTACCCGCCAACCACCCCCAGCCTAAAAATGAATTTAACTCTGGCAAGAAAATGGCAGTATCGGAATGAGGTTGACCACGTTCACCCCTGCAGAAGCCCGCAGGTTGTAATCGCCATATGGCCCGCGTGTCGGCCTCGCAGCCGTGCAGTCAGCTCCCTATTGGACAGACGAACCCCTTTGCCTTCTCCACCCTGTGTGTCCTGTAAATCCACTGGTTCAGTAGTTCACCGTGTCAATCCACCCCGCTCCACGCAAGCAGCTATAGGCGGAAAAAAAGAGGTAGAGGGTAGAGGTGGACTCTGTCGCCTGGTGCTGACTGCTAAGCCCGAAGGAATCGCATGCAGGGTTCGAAGAGTTCGGAAGTGCAAAGGGTGCTCCATGTTCGGGAGCACTCGGGCTCGGAAGACCCCGTCGTGTTGATGGGTGCGCGCGCGCATATGTTGTGAGCAGTCCGTCCTGCTCGCGGTTGAGGATTTATAGCTTTCCAAAGCTGCCATGTTAACTATCTTATTTTGTTTTGTTTAGTGGAAAGATACCATTACCAAATTACGCAAAACGCATCCAAGGTCACCAAAAAGCAAAACACTATATATTCCAGGCGCGTTTACAGTAGATAATCCCGCAAACGCTGATCAAGCTTGGCTCATAAGACCCAGAGAAGTGCTGTAAGTCAGGTAAGGTTTTCAGGCATCGACTGACGCCGGATGCTTGGGCTCTTCCCAGTGTTCTATGCTCTTCTGTAGACAAGTCATTAATTATCCGTTGTGTGACCCATCTTTGGGTGTGCCTGAGCTCGCAAACTTTTGTGTTTTCGAATAGCCGAAGACAGATGCCTTCGAATAGGTAACCGAGGAGGGCTAAAGGGCTACTCGCTCCCCTCTCCCTCTTTTCCCTCACCCGCTCTCCATTCTCTCCCTCTCAGTGCATTTTGTTGTACGTCTCCCTGCCTGTCCCCCTTCTTCTTCTTTCTACTTCTCTGTCAAGCATTAATATCTGGGCTCCCACACCCCCATTAAAAAAAGTTTACTCATTGCGTAAAGTGCGGTGCATCTAATGTTTAGAGAGTGGAGTGGGGGAGTCGCGGTGTGGGGTGAGCGGTGAATGGATCTGATGGCTAGGTGTAAAAAGAAGATGCGTGTGCTCCTGATTTATGACCGTGTGAAAGGATTGCTTACTCTAGCTGCTCCCAATCTAGCCTCGGCTTTTCTGTCTCCCTGGGAATCCAAATGTACTATCAAGCCCATCACGGCGTGCTCTCTTTGTTATTATTGTCATTATTGCTGTTTGTGGAACAACCTGTGCGCCACACACACCTACAAATGGCGTTTTAGACTATGTGAAGTAATGTAGATTAGCGCTATTCATTCTAACACGACCTGGAGGTTCATGGACAATTGAAAGATATGGTCTTTCATACTGTAACTGCGAACCTCTAGGCGTGTAAAATAGGTGTTCTAGTAAAATAGAACATGTTGACTTCAGAGGACCCCGAGAGCTCACCGATAATAGCAAGATAGGCATTTTATTTAGGCCCTCTGTGAGCCTTTACCGTAATTGATCATTTTGCTTCCCATGCGTCTCGGTCTGTACATCTGCAAACTCCAAATAGAGAACTTACAGAACTTAGTACAGCAAGAGATGCAGTAAATTAAATCATGCTATTACATGCAATGTCAACTTTGCACAATGTAAAAGCATTGTAAACCGATTATCTGCAACTGCCATTTTACAAGTGCACATTGTAAAGACATTATCTATGCAATCATGATCTAGACTACCCTCGAGATAAACACGAGCAAGACGTCAGTGAAAGACATCTACAAGGCACGTGGACTTGCAACTATATAGGAACCAACACGAACATCATGCCAACTCTAGCTTCTTCAACGTACAATAAGTTGTTGCGCGTAAAGGAAAAACAAACAATACATAGCCACATACGTGGGACACCTGTGCTGTTGTTGTTGTTTCTGGGTTTTTAACATTTTATTTCATTATTTGTGTACCTGTTTGACACTATACTGCATTGCTGGGAGCTAATAACATACGCATTTCGCTGCACCCGCTATAACGTCTGCTAAACTGTGTACGCGACCAATACACTTTGATTTGAATGTGGTCCATTGGTTATCTCAGTACATGAGGACCATGTTTTGACATTACCACTATACTTCTATAAAACTCATTTACTCCCATAGACTCACTTTGTCTATAGGGTGTACTGCATATCAACCATTAGCTAGATAGCTCCGTGGAAATCATGACCTGGTAGTGTGTGCGTCATGTGATGGAAAACTGAATGAAACCACACAAGTCTAAGTGGCCATGATTTAATTGATTTTATCATACATCACTGACAATATAGGCAAGCTCCAATGGAAAAGGGGAAAGTAAAACTACTGTGTGTCAGTATATAATATCTGACAGCTGCGGATAGCGTCCATATGACCTTTATGCAAGTTATTTGCTATAGTGGCATCTGCTTAAGACGCCTTGGATCACTCCGCAACACAACCATCATTAGCATCATCTCTGAAGCATATTAAATGTCAAAAAGGTACTATGAAAATCTAAAAGTTCAATTTAAGTCGTTTTATATTGAAAATAGCTCCAGGTTCCAGTAAAACCTTGTAGGGCTAAATCTAACCATTCATTCAAGAAAAGCCCGGTCACACCACCCCATCCTCACATATTGGTGAGGTGGACACTTTTTTAGTTCCCTGGAACAGAAAGGGTCCTGTGACCTATAAGGCCCCCTACCCCAGCCGTCTCCAAGTCAGTGCCCTCTTTGACTTCCCGGTTAAAGATTACCACCTAGAGCCCTTCTCTCATAAAGATTAACCCTGATCTCTCAATGAAACTAGCTGATGGAAGTGGATTCCTTGTTGAGAATGTAGAACATGAAGATGTTCTATGTTCTGCAACCAAAAGCCAATAAGCTAAAGTCCATCATATGCAGAGAAGTCAGCGGCACTGATGCCATATCAAGGGATCCATTTCTTCCCTCTTCACTGGCACCTTTCCCTCTCCATTCGCACCTCCAACAAATGAGGTGAACAAATTAAATGAACACTTGGTACATTTAGCTATAACGCCACCATAAGAATGTGACCTAATGACATTCGCCTCTAAAAGCACAACGAGCTAATCTTGCATAAACACATTTGCCCATGTTTCTTATTCAAACACTAGCACACCACTTCTGAACTTGCGTAGGTTCTCTTGCGTAATCACAACTAGCTCCACAGGATACAGACATAACGCTCAGGTCACCGGGCCTCAAATGGGAGTTGAATTGTAATCCGGAGATCTTTAGTAGAGGCTATCTGCGTGGGTGTAAAACCATGCCCCCTTGCTCCACCAGTCGCCCAGTGAGCAGTGCAGAAAACCCTTTTATCACCCAAAGATTGGAGGCAGAGGCCTCGCATCCCCACCGGTCTCTCTCACTAAGTCCATGGTGTTGAAAGTCTCATGTCATCCGGCAGAATGGGAGAGAAAATAAGATGTATCATGTCTCTCGTCGTTTAGAACAATTTGTCATTTGCCATTTGGGAAGCCAGTCGTTAGACCTCATTGCATTTCAAGGTGGCGGAATTCGGCGAATGGACCCGATGAAAACTACACCCTCCCAGAGATTGGGAGAAAAAAATATAATTTTGGGGGTGGGTGGTGCTTGCAAAATGGGGCAAAAGTCAGAGAAGCAACCAATCCGGAAAATGTGAAGGAAAATATATTTCTCCGTCGTTTTGGAGGCACCAAACAAGGGATGAACAGTAGCCAGAATTATATCAAAACCAGAGTATGCTACGCGCATCACGTGAGCGCATGATACCGGGGCATTATTTTGGATTTGGAAAGGACCTTATTGTTGCTTGCTGGCTATGTTTTCGCCCAGTCACTAACTCTGCTGTTAACAACTGCCTGGTAATTACACAACAAATGGGATGTCGGCGTTTCGCTGACTTCCAGAAGCCCACGCAGGCTCTTTGAAAGCCTTGGACAGCAAGGCCCGGATTAATACATAAATATAATACATTAAGAGAGGACTCCAAAGTAGACTTCTTCCGTTGATTGATCATTAATCTGGTGAGTTATTGCTCTTCAACGCAAAGGTCACTTGGAAAACCGAACGCCAATCCGTCACATCGAGATGTAGCCCCGCTGCATGCCTGTTAATTTCGGTTGTTTTGCACCCAGCTCGTGTTCATTAACCTGGTGCACGTAGAAGTTGTGATGGTGGAGAACCGTTTTTCGGTAAACGAATGGCCACGGAGGGTGTGAGGGAAACATGGCCAGACAATTGCTGGTGAAAGGACCGCTAACGGAGTGTTGAGAGAGAGGAGGGGGGAGTGAAAATACTACTTGATAATAAAGTTGGAGAGAAACTATTTGTGTACTGGGGCTCTAGTGTGGAGCTACAGGGCTTTGGGATTTGATCATTGGCGTAGATTTGATAGAAATTGACCAAGTAGGCAAGCATTCCCCATTCCCCTAATGCCTGTGCATCCACTTAATATGCATTTTGATAAATTATGCAGGAGCCCTTTGTTGCAACCAGTGCAGAAACGAACCAGCCAAATCCCTATGTTGTTTGTCTACGTTATTCGGATAGCCCTTAGCACATGCCAGGCTTTTTGGATGATTTTCGTTGAATTAGTGCTTGGTTAGTCGTCATTTCTTCTGAATTTCCTCGCCCCGTGGCTTCTTTCAACCTTTTTCCACAAAAAAAATTGGCTCATCAGCTCTTCTGCTTGTAGCTGCCTCCTCCCTTTGTTCTGAGCGTGCAGCGTTGCTGGCTGCGGGGGCTGTAGCACCCTGCACTTTGTAGGTAACTTTAGGTTAGTCCAGTACGGCTCCGGGTCGAGCGAGCTATCGGTGCTGAAAATCTTCAAAACTACCAGAGTAGCAGTGGAGTAAAAACCGGGGCAACGGGAATGGAAGCGAGCCAATGCTGTGCGTGAGTGCGGGGATGCAATAAATAACTTTATATCGCTATAGGCCGCAAAAGTCGGGGAGGTCGGGGAATCCTCGTTTTGATTTATGTGTTTGGGGTAGCTGTCAGGAGCCGGCGAACGAGAGCGTCCAACGTTTTTATTCCACTTTTAATAAGAGCTACTATGCAGACCATCATGGCCATTTGATTTCATTTCTGCTCCGGCCCTGTCTCTGGATAAAGCCCTTTTCTGTCTACTTTTACTCTGAAACTGGATATAGTGCTACATTTACCTAGACTTTGGGATAATTTCCCCAGAATGGTGGGGCTTTTATTTACGGTGTTTCTCAATGGGCGCTACACTTTCGTTTATTTTCGATTTCATTCGTTGAACTGTTTCGTTTATTGGGACTTTGTAAGCTATTTCTCATCTTTATAGCTGTCTATAATTATAAATCCCCCCCCCCCCCATTATTATTGTGTTCATTATTTTCCTTATTATTAGCCTATGGATATTATTGTTATTGTTGTTGTTATTAGGCTATTAGAATATGATTGTCATTAGAACATACTTTGATCCCTATTGCCTTGATTGGTAGGCTATTATTTAATTGCTTCATTTATAATAAATTAGTAATTGTCAACATAGCAACAACTAGCCTACTTATTATGGATGATTTTTGATGTATTCTTCATTCATGCTTGCTACACGAGCAACCTTGAAGGAAAATAACATCGCATCAATATCCACACAATTGCTTTTCCGTATATTAACATAGCGGGAACATTTTTTGTTTATTTATTCAACGTGAACCTCACTGTCGTGTGGATTGATTGACTTGCTCCATATGTAGACCTACTGCGCGAGATGACAGAATCTCCAAAATAAATCATGGGAAATATGTTATGTAGTCTGATAGTTAATTGAAATCAATACATTGGGCTCCTGAGAACACTCTGGATTATTTCCTTTGGTTTTGCATTTATTCTGTGGTTCCACGGGAATAATTTAAGGTTAACGATGTCTGTCACCTGTGGTAAACTCTCAGGTTGCCCGTGTGTTTCGATTTGTAGACAAGAGGTCATATGCACTGTATTGGATTTTTTACGACCTGCTTTGATTGCATCTTTCTCTCCCCCCCCCCCACCCCCTCTGCAGTTCCCTCAAGCCTTCAGGAAGCAATATTCTTGCATACAATTCAGTTATAAGAAACAACATCATCCCGGTAAGTCACCCTATTACAAGTATATAAGCATTGCACATGATTATTTGTTCGCTTTTATGAATAGGAGTGAAAAACGGATGTGCTATTGAATGTGACCTATTCGATGAATATTTTCATTTATCCCATTGAAATAATAATATATTTTTTTTACATGAGAAAACGTACTCTGAAATATTTGAAAGTAAATATGTTTTATTGGAATGGAGTATGCATTCATTGCATACATTCAACAGTGATGATTGAGTCCGCATATGACATTCACACAATCGGGAAACATTTCCTAGGCCAAGAGTATCATAATGTTCTCTAATATGGCACACATGCAGCCCGTGAGAATGGCCTGTGGTATATTTTTGAGGCATTGGAATATAAGTATGAGCTTTTCAATTGAGCTTTTAAATAAATAAATAAATAATAATAAACATAAACATCGCTTTGCTTATATGCATAAAGCACCACAGATGAATCTAAATCATTGTCAAAATGGTGGTGCCTGTGTGTGTGTTTGTCCTTGTGTGTGCTTGTGCTCTCTTCTTTCGATGATGCAATGAATGCCGTAGTGTAATATCTCTGTGTGTGTGTGTGGGGCGGGAATATTATGGATGATGAATGTATGGGTGTAGCGTTATGTAGATTAGCCATGCAGCAGCATTATTCTTACAACATGTGTGACAGAAGAATCATCGGCAAATCATAACGCACATAGGCAAAGAGGTGGCAATGTCCTTTTGTCCAAATGGAAAACGAACACTTTCAATATATATACATAGATAGGCTATGTCTTGCAGTGTAAGGGGTCTGTCATATGAATACAGTAGACAACGCTCATTACATTTTAAATGAAATATATTCACACTCGATGGCGTATTCACCACACAATCACAAGCATTTACCCTTGAAAAGACACTACACCGCATTTAAAACACTTTCCACCTAAAAAGCTATCCTCCTCATGAACAAAACAGGAAATACCAACGAAATGTATCACTGAGTTTGTAGTCTCTTTAATATGTTGGTTGCAATGTTCACCGCAGGAAAAAGGAAAACCTTGCATCCCAACATCTGTCCACATATTCCACCGTTGAAATAGTATGTCCATGACTCAGCCAACTCCAAAGTATTCAGGAAGGCGACGCATCTCTTGTCATCCTATGGAAATAACGAAAATACTCTCCCTCAATCTTCTAACAAGCACCGACATGTTGTAATCCCCAAAATCATGTTGGTATAGACTCTTCTCTTGCCGTAACTCAGAAATAATAACGTGTCTTCCCCCGGTATGTGCTTAGTCGTGAAAAAGGATACCAGTTTTAAATACAAAATATTGGAGCGTTTGGGTTTTTAGCTCATTAGTAATCTTTTAAGTGGGTTGCATTTGTCCATTTAGCAGTAGTTGCAAATCCAGAACAATGTCAGGCAGATAAAAGTTGCAGACACCTACATTTTTGTCTCCTACCTTCTTCCTACACCGTTGGTGATCCTCTCTATTCAAGTTCCCACGCGAAATGCATCTTTTTAAAGTGGCTGTTTACAGCTAGTCCTGTGTGGTAGAAGTCATAAATCTTACGTAGCCATAAACGAAGGGGGTAGTGTCCTGAATAATAAAAATAGAGAGAGAGAGAGAGGGAGAGAAGATAGTGAAAAATTGAGAGAGTGAGAGAAAGAGGGAGGGGGGAGAGATGGTGAGAGGTAGTGAAGAGAGAATATAATAACCTGTAAAACACCTTTGGCTGCGTGTTTTCATTTCCATGTTGATCTCTCCTTGTTTCCTTCTCAGTTTTCCTTCTTGCTGATTTACTTTTCTCTTCCCGTTGGGTGTTAAAGTCCTACATAGCCTACAGTAAAAACACAGGAAGCCCTTTCTTCTATTTTTAACATGGACTCGCTATCGAAGTTTTTCCAAGTTTGTGTAGCACCGGCTCGTCCTAGCTGTTAAATATCACAGATTTTCTATTATTTCCCCCCCTTTACTGATTTGTTTTTACACCCCTCCCTCGTTTTTTAAGTGCGCCTGTTGTCTGTTCCCTGAGCCCCCCACCAGCCTCTATTTTTCGCATTAGTTATTACACTAGTTGGGTGTGTTGGGAGAGATGTGTTGAAACATTAACAATACAGGCAGAATTCAGTTTCTGCCGGGAGCCAAGCGAGAGCCGGCTGTGGAAACCCACTTCCTGGTCATTTAATGTAGGCTGCACCAGTGGAGTAAAAAACAGAGGCTCCGCTCATATACTTAACAATATTACCTTGGCTTGACACCTAACCAGGAATCACGTGAATCAAAAAGTACTGGCGCTGTCTCTCCGCTTGTATGCCCCTGTCCTGTCCAGCACGTCTGCAATTAGCATAATTTTTTACTTTTACTGGTGATGCTGCTTGATGGGGATTAACAGCCGCGACTAGCGCTCCAAGTCAACCCCGCTATATACAAATAGCTGCACCAAGGCCTTGTGTTGACGATACAATAACCCACCGAAAGAGCTACGAAGAGCGAGAATAACCGCCGAGAGAAACCCACGCATTGGGGGAAATGCAATGGAGGAAATTTCGCGGCGAGCCGCGGCTCTGCTCGGATTATGATGTTAAGGTTTGCGCTGTGAGAGAAAGGGAAATCTGAGGCCATTGTTATCAGCGAGCAGGGCGTACCAGTCGACAGGGCAGCCAGGCGCTTGCTGCCTGTCCATTCGCAGCCCCCCTAGCATTCCTCAGATCTTTCATGCCAGACCGTCTCCCCCCTTCCCAAGCCGAGGGGATCCGTGCAGGAGCGCCCGGACTCAGGCTCGGGGCAGCAGTCCTCGAGATACCGGCGGATTTACATTCACTGCGAGTTTTTGAAGGGAAGGGGAGAGCTCCCGTTTTATTGATTGCACCGGGGCCGAATGTGAAAAATATATGATGCCTGCCCGTGCTTCCTTCGTCAGAGGCTAAGGTAAGCTGGTTTGAAATAGGCTATCAGTTTGTGAATGGCGGAGAGTGTGTCCCGGTGATTTATGACCATATGACTCCAATCGCGGTTCAAGAAGAGTTCACAATGCTTTATGCTTCCTTCCACGACGCCCCCCTTTTTCCTTTAGAATCTCTCTCCAACGGATTCATTTTCCCCTCTTATATTTATTTACAAAGCAACGAGGAAATAATTTTTGGGCTATCCGTTTTCGTGGGCTTTGATGTTCAGACATGGGTACGCGTTTATTTTCAGCTAGTACCGAGGCATGGATCCCCATGTTATTGGACTGCCGTGCTAAAATCATCTCAAATTGCTTTCTATCTGGTCATATTTCTAAATGGTTTGATAAAGTGATTTTCGTATGACGTGCCATTCAGACGTATAAAGGCCTATTGTTTTTAATTGAAGCAAGGCAATGGGCGAATGACGACGGCTTTACATGAGACCATTGCACTACTCATGTGTTGTTTTGATGCAATAATTGCCATTTTTCAATCTGTAAATGAGCTAACACATGTCTCGATGCATAATGTCTTTATGTGTGTGTATTACCGGCGCCATTTGTAATTTTATCCATGCTAAAATACAAAATTGGACACCCAAACTGACTCTAACTCGTCTCCATGTTGTTGTTGTTGACGTCCTTGTATGGGATCGCTTTTTATCCAGCCACCATTCGCTCTGGACCCCATAATTGTATTAGAGCGAATCTATAGGAAAGTTCGTTATTGTGTTAGTGTTACAAGCAGGCCAGGACATTACGTGTTCCATTTAATGGCATTGCGATATGATTTAATATATATTATTCCTGTAGCCACCCCCCCTTCTTTCTCTCTGTCTCTCCCTCGAACAATTCCTTAGAGAAAATAATTAGGATTCCAGCCGTCTACTGGAAAGATAAATGAGCGACATTTGTGACGTGGTGAGAGTTGGTGTCCTAAAGCTGTAGCCTAGGATCCCCTTCCTTCTCTCAGACATGGCTCTGCTCTCATCACATTTAGCCTATTCCTTACCTCTTACACATCTTTTTTTATTCAAATTGGTGTCTCCATATTCCATTTTGTTTGTCCTTTTAGTGGGTAGGCCTATATTATTAGGATGAGCTATACGTCTCACAAAGGATATACATACAATAAGAATCATTATTTCTTTATGAAAACAAGCTTTGTATTTTCTTGGAATAGCATGTAAGCATTATCTTGTTTTTTTATGGGTAATTGATTTTAGCCTTAAAAATGTGTATAATGGTTATTATGTGGATTATTCAGATGGTGTTTTTTATGTTTAGGCAATAGTATTGTTTTATTGTTGTCCAGGGATTTTCTAGTGATTATATCATTTCAATGTTCGTCGTCTGTTTACCATTTTTGTCATTGTAGGCTATTGGGTAATTTATAACAGATATTAATAGGTGATAACATCAAATATGTCCATATTATTATGACAAAATCCTAATAATAGAACAATTCCATTGATATAACTACATTCACTTTTGACTGTGTTTATTTGGGGGAATTTGCCATTATTAATACCAAGTGTAACCACAAACACAAAGCATATGTTTTTGTTTTGACTTGTATGTAAGTGAACCTGCTAGTTGGCTTTCTAACTGAAGGCTGCCTGCTACAACAAAACAAAAAAATCCTCAAAGCTTCCATGGTCCTTTCAAACCTATTTTCCAACGTTTTATCTCTGTCTTCAAGCGTCCAAACGAAATTAATCCCAGGTGCGTTATGGTGCTTGGCAGGGGCCACGCACACTGCCCTTTTGACCACCCCAGCAGTTAGCACATATAAGGTCTGGAGCTTTTTTTAAGGGCTATAAGTCCTCTTTGGCCGAGCTACGGTTATGAATCAAACTCGCCTGAAGCTTCCGGGGACCCTATCTCATTCTTCTTCTATTGGGACGCGCAGCAACGCTCACAACAGAGTCTCAAGTGCCGGTTTTTCTGGGTTTTAATGGTTGCCCAAATACAATATTGTGTAACCTGAGAAAAACTGACAGGAAATTGAACTAAGAGCGACATGCACTGATTTCCCTCCAACAACAAGGCAAAGGCCCATTCATAGCTTTCTACACAGGCTAGATAAGCATTTTACAGACAGCATTTTAAGACAATTCTTTTAAAAAACATCACTAATTGTATATTGCTCGTTTTCATTCATAATTAAGGCAAACAAGAATAAAAGCCATTATATGGCCTAGTTTGTTTTTACATTTTTGACACCGAAATGCACCTTCTTTACACAGAAGGTTTCTGTCTTTATCTTTCAATTGTGAAAATAAATAGGACTTTTCTATTACAACCATAACACAAGACATGTTAGGATAGTATTTTAATACAAACAACCTTGCAACCTGCGTATGAAAACGAACACATCACTCTATAGCAATCCAAACGACTTTCAATTAATGAAAAAAAACAATTATAACGAAAACATTATAACGAAGTTTTATTATCGTAGAAATAACAAAGGCCAACGCTGAAACATTATTCAAAATGTTCTAATGTGAACATCCGGACAATATGCACAAATAATGGGTTATACCTACCTAAACAATGCAATCACCACATATTTGTGAGGTTATATTCGTTATTTATTCAAGGACAACATCTTGAAGACAATCGTGTCCTTGCTCCCAGGTGCGAGTAAAGAGTGACTGGCTGGATGTTGTTTGTGTTCGTGTGCAGTTGTGTGTATGTGTGTGAGAGAGAGGGAGAAAGAGAGGGAGAGAGAGTTAGGAGAGGGGGAGTTCTGCTCACAGTGAGATAGAGGAGGCCCAGTGCACCGTGGCCTGACATGGCATCTGCAAGCAGTGTTGTGGGAAAGCGCTATTCATGTCATGGCGCCTTTCAGCGGTAGAAGATGGATTTATTTTGTGCCTTTCTTATTATGTGCTTCTTATAACCTTTCAGGTCAGCTTCCAAGAGGCCTTTGGAAAGAGACCGTCACGTGACATCTGGTGCCAATGTTCTTCCAGAAGGTCGTCAGGACCCTGGTAGCCGGTAACTCCACTTTTGGAAATGCAGAAAACGACCTACTACGACAACTCAACGCTTTTCGGAGGTTACTCGTACCAAGGGGCCAACGGCTTCGGCTATGATGCTCCTCAACCGGCCTTCCAGTCCGCGGCTCACCTCGAAGGCGACTACCAGAGGTCCGCCTGCTCGCTGCAGTCCCTCGGTGGCAACAGCGCTCCTCCCCAGCAGCATGCCAAGACGAAAGAGCTGAATGGCAGCTGCATGCGGCCCAGCCTGCCACCTGAACACCAACCTCCCCCCCAGGTGTCCCCTCCCGTCATCCCCGCCAACGCCACCAGCAGCAGTGCCACCGCCACCAGCAGCAGTGCCACCGCGCAGCAGCCGGGAGGCAGCGGTGGGGCCGCTAAATCAGCGCCCAAGACGTACACTCTGTCCACCAACCCCACCCTCAACAAGCAGATCTTCCCCTGGATGAAAGAGTCGAGGCAGAATACTAAGCAAAAAAACAGCTCGCCAAGTGCAAGTTCAGCTAACGGTGTGTGCCCCCCTCCCCAATGCCCCTTACCTTGTTCATGCCCCTTTAATACACATTCAAAGCTGGATAGCTTAATTACAATACAGTTACAAAACATAATCATGGATTTGTATCTAATGACCTAACTTACTATTTATATATTTAAAGCCTGTGCTTTTTTCCTAGTTAGGTTGTTAGGAAAAGCCCTGTAGTCATAAGCATATTAATTTGGTAACTGAGACCTCTATTAAAGCAGTAAATCCCTTTATTGATGAGCATTTGAAACAATTACATGAAAACATGGCAGTGTTTGGCATATACTGTGTATCTTTTATCAGACTGGAATCCAAATGTGCTTGTTTATTTGCAGCTAAGAGCAATGCTTAATCTAAACTGCAGGTTGTCAAAGATGATTGATTTGAAGATATTGACAGACAAACACACACACACGCACACACACACAAACACACCAATGTATGTACATTAATTGAACCTCAGATACGTGTGACACAATTGAAGTGAAAACAGTTCATGTCCAGCACCTTCAAATATAGAAGGCTACAGTTCTGGCTGTGGGCTTTGTCTATGATGCAATTTACGTACACGGTCAATGTAGGGTCTCGAATCTCTTAATAAATGCCAAAGTTATGAAGTGTTGACAACTAATATCAAGGGGATAAGTTTCGTTTCCTGGCCTCTGCTTTATTAGGAAATGATGCATTCAATTTCCGCATGTAGTAATTATGTTTTATTTCATTCCCACCCCAGCGGAGAGCAGCGGAGGTGAAAAAGGCCCCCCGGGTTCCGCAGCCTCAAAGAGAGCGCGCACCGCGTACACGAGCGCTCAGCTGGTGGAGCTAGAAAAGGAGTTCCATTTCAACCGTTACCTGTGTAGGCCTCGCCGCGTGGAAATGGCCAACTTGCTAAACCTCAGCGAGCGCCAGATCAAGATTTGGTTCCAGAACCGGCGTATGAAGTACAAAAAAGATCAGAAATGTAAAGGGCTGGGCTCTTCATCAGGGGGCCCCTCTCCAACCGGAAGCCCACCCCTACCCATGCAGTCCTCAGCTGGCTTCATGAACTCCATGCATTCCATGGCAGGCAACTACGACGCCCCCTCCCCGCCATCTTTTAACAAGTCCCATCAAAACGCCTATGCCATGTCCTCAGCCTACCAAAACCCCATGAAAAGCTGCCCCTCCCAACAGAAGTATGCCAACACAGCACCAGAATACGACCCGCACGGGCTACAGGGTAACAGTGGCAACTATGGAACTCCCAACATGCAGGGCAGCCCCGTGTATGTGGGAGGAAACTACGTGGAGTCGATGCCCACCTCTGGGCCGTCCATGTACGGCCTCAATCATCTACCACACCACCAGGCTGGGAACATGGACTACAACGGTGCCACACAGATGTCAGCAAGCCAACACCATGGACCGTGCGACCCCCACCCGACATACACAGAGCTGGCAGCCCACCATCCTTCTCAGGGTAGAATCCAGGAAGCTCCCAAGTTAACTCATCTGTAGTAGCAGGTTTGGGGAAAAAAAACTAAATTACAACTACAAATAACTAACCCATGGGACGCTGCAATGGGGTTGAAAAAAAATATGATCCAGTGGTTTCTTGCCATGGCCAAAAAAGTATTGTCTGTTGTCTTTATCATTGTGCGTATTAGTAACATTCACTTGAATTGCGTTTTGATTAACGGTTTATTTCCTTGAATATGGAGCTCTCCCTCGAAAACAAGTCATTAAATAGTAATAGTTGGGCTTAATGGATAGCTAACAAGGTGGGGGGGTTTATTACTGTCAGACATTTTTGACTCGGTGAAACACATGTTATGTCAAGGTGGATTTATGTTTAGCCTGCGTCCTTGCAGTCAGCACAAATGGCTAAGCTTGACTGACGTCAATATGCATTTTTCAATTGGTGCAAGCAAACCACTGGATTGTTTTCGATTACTTCCCTTATTCATATTACCTCTCTTTGGAAATGTCTCACTAACCCACTGTGCAGTGACATTTATTTTTTATTTTTTACATGTCCTCGCCAAACATTGTGGCTTCAAGGGAAGAGCTCCTTCAGCATCACGCAGATGCATCGTTGGCCTACACCCCCACTGGGTTTATGGTGTTTGGGTTCACATTGCTATGCTATGCTATGCTAGCTAACGTCCATAAACAATCACAAACACACACGCGAGGACATAAAATTGATATTTGTTATATCATCATCACAGGGTAAAAAGGAGTTGAGAACTCTTTTGACAACTATGATAGGCTCATTGCCCCCTCCCTTCTTTCCCCCCTCACCACTCTCTCTCCGTTCTCCCTATCACTTCCTACTCTCACTCTTCCAACTCTATCACTCTCTCTCGTTCAATCTATAGGGTTCACTTACATTAGCCAAGACTAATGCGAAAGGCTCACAATTTCTCATGTCTTGACTTAACGTGGAAACAGGGTATATTTGAACAAAATGCATGTCCAGGAACCAAGCTGAAGTGTAGGTTTACACTAATGCTTTCTCGTCTGGGCATCATTGTTGCACTTAGAGTTTACATTTTGATGGTTAAGGGAAAAATACATCTTATTTTGGAAACGGAAGACCTCCAATCAGCGTCTTTCTCAATGTATGTTCAAGTGAACATTCATAAATATATATTTATTTGTTATAGCCAGTTTAAATACTTTCTTTTTGTATTATTTATCCCCCATGTATTTATATCAAGAAAAAAATGTAATTTTTTAGTATTTACCTGTTATAAAGACGTTGTGTTCTTGTCATTGTAACGAATACATTTTAGTTATTGTATTTTAGAAATAAATAGTTTATGTTACCCTTGTACGTAAATAATGTCTTGACTTGTACAGGGGTCAGCGAGGACGGAATCAGACCGTTCCTGCATAGTCGAGAATTAGACGAAATATAGCTAAACACTTTTGGAGAACTTCCTTTGTCCTTTGTAGCTCCTTTTATTTCATTGTTAAGAGTTGTCTGTTGAACAATTCTTTAATAAAATGTTATGTTATTCAGTTCTATGTGGTCATTTCAAGTTTTCTGAGACAAAAGGAGGGCCATACTTTTACATTTGCTAAAAAACGCAGAGGTATTCATCAGTATAGTAGACACGTGCACAAACGATATTGCTCCCTCGCTGGCTCTATTCCCCTCTCTCTCTTTCAGCCACACACACACACACACACACACACACACACACACACACACACACACACACACACACACACACACACACACACACACACACACACACACACACACACACACACACACACACACACACACACACACACACACACACACACACACACACACACACACACACACACACACACACACACACACACACACACACACACACACACACACACACACACACACACACACACACACACACACACACACACACACACACAGAGCTTCTTGGAAGCATCTTTCCTCGTGCTAGTGCCAGACGACTGAAAGAGCCCTCGGGTATGCGCTTGGGTTGGTCACGTGGTCCAAGGCAACACACTCTTTGCCAAAAAGCTAAATGGTTTTGTACATAATTTACACATAGATTGCCTCATATACTGAATCAAATTTTAACGAGAGTAGGCCTACTGTATGAAGACAATCAACGTATAGAAAATAACATTTATTTTCATAGAAATCTTAATTTATTGGCAAATAAGCAATCACAGATTTTGGAATATGCCTATACCTAAATGCAAGAACATATAGCTTAATAGCTTGCATTGCTACCGAAAATACTCATTATCATTGACGTTTCAGGGCAATTATGTTCCCCTTCAGATGTTGTTAAATATTGAAAGGCAGCCATCAAGACTAATACTCTTGCTAAAACTAACTGCAACTGAGGAAGTTGATTAATACAGCAGTACTAACATAAATAACACAAGTAGCGCTAACAACAGAATAGTAATAATAATAATAGTAATAAAACACACTGTATATTCTATGCTTCAAAACACATTTGGCTTGTCATAAAATGATCAAATCAACTTACACCTAATTGTAAATGTGTGAAAACACTAATCACCCAACATGAATAATAAAAAGACAACACATAGCCTAGCTAATAGTCTGTTAAACAGTAGTAAAGTCTGTTAATCGTTTTTCGAATGGTTCGCTTTGCTGTAAAAAGGCAGTAAAAAGAGCACACTCCCACCACACTCCAAATATGAAAGAGCACATTCCCAAAAAAGAAATATATAAATAAACAAATAACGTTGCAAGTCCATGTTCTGGCAAGCGTAAAGATTTTTGTGGCACAAACAAACCACATTCAAAATTCTAAACAAATAGTCGTAAAAAAATGGAAATGAAATTCCTGATGATGAGAAATACTCCTAAATTGTCCCAGTTTTTGCACAGTCAGCTCCAATATAAGCAAAGAGAGCCCGTGCTTCTGACCTCCTTTCCATAGTCTACATCGTGCATATTAGGGAGAAACGCGGCCTACTCGCTGCTTTGCATTGAGCTTTAAATGGGCCAAACACCCACGCACATTTCTCCCGTCTTTGTTTTTAAAACCTAGAGTCAAGTCAAATGGAGTCGAATAGTGCCCGGCAATCTTGGTCCTTTTCTTCTATTTTGAGATAATGCTGATGCCTATTTCAGCACCAGGGTTTTATGCGCAATGGAAAACAATTATAAGGCCTGCGTTTGGGTTGTTAGACTAGTGGCTTTTTCGTAAAAATCTGTAGGTCTAGATTCTGGGGGATAGAGAGAGTGTTTCTTTGTTGAGATCTTGAAGGAAAGAGAATAATTCTTGAGGCTGTTTGCTGTCAAGCGCTTTGCCTGGGAAAAGATTGATCACCACAGTTCTTTTTTTCACTAATTCAACTTTTCCAAAAACATCCTAGCAGCTAGGCTACTTACTATCCGCTTTAAACTTCTACAATATCCTTCAATATCAATACATGTAACCTAGACCTATACGCAATATACTATGGCATTGATTATCAATAAACACAAATTCGTATAGGGCATTAGTGTTAACACGGCCTAAGTTTTTAGTTTTTAAGAAGCTAGGATTCGCAGTTGTACACGCGACCTCGCTGTGAACTTTAGTCAGTCGGCTCAGTAAACAAGCCGTCCATTTTTTACACCGTGAGAGAAAACTCCTAGCTAGCAGTCAGTGGAAGGCCTTGCTGGGCTGCATATTTTTAGGACCATTTCACACACACACACACACACAATATATATAATTTAGTAGCATATCTCTCCGCAAGGTGATAAAGAGGTAGGCTAGCAGTTATATAGAGATAACATAATATAATTATACACTTACACACACCGACCTTTCTCTTCACTGTAGCTTCCATTTATGAAAACAAAAATATAGCAGTCTACCATTACACCATGCAGGCTGCTAACCTGCACCATGCTAGGCTCTAGGAAACCGTTCTTCAGTATTTTACCAAGCGAATCTCAGCCTCCTGTTGAGACATCACCCATCTAGGTTGGGTGGAGTTATTTTTTTTACCTTAAGTCTGCTCCTCCTGTCAAACTTTTAAGATTAATGGGCCTCTTTTGTATAAACACCCCGTTTGCCATATTGTAAATGTGCTCTTAACAATAACCACGTTTTACTGGATTACATCACCAGGGCCCAGGCAGAATATCTGCATGCAGATCTCCATTGTTTGACATGAAGGGCCTCACATAACCTCCCACTCAAAACATCGAGGTGAGACAGTTGGCAACCGAACACTTTTTTTCTCTCGAATATAATACCCCCTGCTAACACAAACCAATATCTTATGGTATTTTTGAGCATTTGCTGAAAATAATGCTTTCTTTAGCCACCAGGCCCCGGCTTTCCATTGGTTGAATCTGGTCATGTGACCAGGAATTGGCTGCAATTTCGCCCATAGTCTTCAGTTTAGTAGACCAAGGTCCCCATACGCTAGTAATATCACCAATATACACAATTATTAAAGCCCGCAAATGCGGGACAGCGGGGAGCTAATAATCACGCGTTTTTGTTTTTATTTTGCTCGTTTTGATCTCGCCGTCCGCCTGTGGACTAGGATAAACTATGAATTTTGAATTTGAGAGGGAGATTGGGTTCATAAACAGCCAGCCTTCCCTTGCAGAGTGCCTGACGTCTTTTCCCGCTGTCCTGGAGTCATTTCAAACTTCATCAATCAAGGACTCGACAGTAATTCCTCCTCCTTTCGAGCACACCATCCCCAGCCTGAGTCCCTGCACAAGCAGCCAGGCGCGACCGAGGAGCCAAAAGCGAACCTCCAATGGCCTCCAGCTTCGGACGACACAGCCGCAACAGGGCCCAGCCCCGCCGGCAAGTACGGCTGGCCCGCTGGCACACGAGTTCCCCTGGATGAAAGAGAAGAAATCCTTGAAAAAGGGACCTAAATCTGGGAATGCCACGGTAGCCTCCTCTTCTCCCTCTCCTGCATCCTCCGGGTACGCCACTGCAGGACTTGAATCACCGACAGGTCGGTACATGATGTAAAAGACAAGGCTATTCATTTTTTCTGATGTTTCTTTTCTTTTCCTTTCCATTTTCTTTATTTGCATGGTTCCACTGCATGTTGGTCTATACTGCACCTCATAGAAACAGCTACGGAATCCTCATCTTTCGCAATCGTTGTTGCAAGGCTTTTGTCTCATGTTGATGTTAATAAAAGGACAAGAAGCATGCATTTATTTCTGAAATATGAGTGCCCTTCTGTTCTGTGTCGTGTGTATGGAGGAGTCACAGAGACCTGCATTATGCTGCAGTGTTGCTTTGAATGGATTTATTTCCCGTCATAATCCTTAATGTTACTAATCTATTACACCATTTTCGATTGTATTTCACTAACATATCAATTTCTTGCATTGCGTGATTTGATGTCAGGCATATAAACATTGATATAGCCTACACATAATATGCTATATGTTAGCTATATTGCAAAGTCTTTGTAATGCCTGTATGTGTCAGATATTCAATGCGTAATGCGGATGTGTGTGTGTGTGTGTGTGTGTGTATTCTTGCTGATAAAGTTGCCTTTCTCAAGATACAGATTGCAAAACTTGTCCTGGAATAACGATTTAATCGCAGTCAGTGTCAGTGCTGTCTTAATGATATATATTCATAACCATGTCTCGAGGTTTGGGGTAGTCATGTTGGATGTCAGTATATAATGTGGAGGCAATGGGACAAAACAAAATATGGGGTTTAGAGGAATAACGCGTGTTCTCTGCAAACCTGATACACTGACATCAGAGAAGCACTGCAGTCATTTGAAAACAATGCACGTGGGGCAGGCCTATTGATATTTTGTTACGCCTCGTTCATTTTTATGGTTTTCAGTAGCTACGTGCCAAATGTCCAGGCTCAACCCTATTAGCTTGCTATTTTGGACTTATTTATGTTCTATGTCTGGGCTTTTGCAGAGGCGCAGGGTGGACTGGACAACGGCAGCGGATCCCGGAGGCTGAGGACTGCCTACACCAACACGCAGCTTCTGGAGCTGGAGAAGGAGTTCCACTTCAACAAATATCTCTGTCGGCCCCGGCGGGTGGAAATAGCTGCCCTTCTGGATCTAACCGAGAGACAGGTCAAAGTGTGGTTCCAGAACCGGAGGATGAAGCACAAGCGGCAAACGACACACCACAGGGAAGGCCAAGAGGGCGACCCCGGCGGGTTCGAGCCCCTGGAAGGTGCCGATGCTTCCTCGCCTTACTCGAGCCAGCCACTGGAAGCCTCGGGCTCCGCTGCGTCTGAGGGGGAGACGTGTAACTCGGCAGCCTCCTACACGAACAGCAGTGACAATAACCAGCCCACGCCTGAGGAGGGCCAGCTGAGCTGCCAGGAGCCCACATCAGTCTCTGACACAACTGTGCGGTCGACCCGGTTCCCAACGCCCACTGCAGATAACCCCGCAACAATGGGCGACGGTGGCGCATCTGGCCCGGATCATTCGTTTTCAGAGCAGCAGGACGCCTCCTCCCTGCCCGATTTGAATTTCTTTTCTGCTGATTCCTGCCTCCAGATTTCTGACGCTTTATCGCCCAGCTTGCAGAGCTCGCTCGACAGCCCGGTAGATTTCTCCGAGGCGGACTTTGACTTATTTACAAGCACACTTTGTACAATAGATTTACAACATTTACAGTTCTAACGACAACAACAACAACAACAATACAGAACAATCGAATTAAGGAGAATGTCCCACCGTATTACAATGGTATGAATGCTTCTCGGCAACATTCCTGAAACACATTTATGAAAAAGATTCCTGGGTTTAATTTGAAGATAACATAGAACCTGAGATAGCAAAGGAGCGATTATGTCCTTTCCTGGCATTATAATTTTGGTTTACTCCATCGAAATCACATACGGATTTCCCCTTGTTCAAATTTCAGGTATTTATTGCCTTCTTGTTTTCTGACAGTATTAATTGGCAGTTACAGTAAAATACTATACTGTCTCCTTAATGTTTCAAAACTGTTCAGTGCAGCTCAATCGCTTAATTCTCAGGAAATGAAGGCCTATCAGATATATAGGCCTAAAGGATAGTTGAACTGCTTTTAGAAATTCTCTCGAGACGGGCGGTGATCCCGTTGATGAGTTTTAGAACTAGTTTATTTATTGAGATTCTTTAATAGTAAATTTCAAATTATTTATTGTACATTATTTTCATAGTTGAAATAAAAACAAACTTTTATAATGTGGCCTAAGTGTTTTTGATTGTGTAGTTACTAGTAAATGAAAAGTGCAATTATTTTTGATAGATGATAATTCAAACAGTTATTTCAGATAAGAAAAATACAGAAATATTGCAAACTGGGATTGTTTGAGATGTATTGGTCTACCAAATATATTTTACTGGTCTTGGCAAATGCATATTTTGCTATTGCAGAGTTGATATGTTCAAAATGCAGCGTGTTATAATAATAATAAGTAATATTATTATTGTCGTTAATATTATTTCCACACAATTATGTTGTGATGGTTTCATCAATTGTAGGGCAACACATGAAATCTCCAAAGGTTGTATAACCCGTTGGTTTCAGATTTTGGGGTACAAAACGAATCTTTTGCGATTTTAAATATTATTGAAATGTTTTCATTATCTTCCAATAAGCTATTGCTGGGGCAAATGCATTCTTATTGTGAATTAATTATGTGCAAAAAATAAACCCAACACAAATGATAAAACTTTTTGGGTAAAGACGTTTGCCAAGATAAATCGTCATAATCAAGAGCTGATAAAGAACACAATGTGTTGACCAAGTTATTGTTTTTGTCTAGCCTAGCTTGGTGGGAATTTGGTTTATGGTAGGCTAGCCGACCTATCTTAGCTTACTTTAGCTAGCATTGTAGCATGAGGGAATGACTGAGGTAACGGCGCTCATGGCTGCTGTCATGCTGATGCAAAATGGCGCTGAGAACACAATGGGCGATATGAACAATAATGCGGCAGCCATTGTAGGACATTTGGTCTATGTGGCTTCACAGCCCAGCATCCTGCAACACGTTCAATGGTAATTGGATAATACATAGGCCTATAGCCAAATTGATAAAAAAATAAACCAGTTATGTAATTGAACCATACCTTTTGTTCATGAGACTGGCCTGGAGTGTAGGACTATTGACAATTTAAACCTTTGTTTGGTTGCTACTCCCTCAGTTATTAACATGGTCAGAACCAAAACAATAACGTAAGAAGAAGAAGAATGATTATAATACAAATAATTCTAATAATATTTATTATGTGCAGTGTTGCATTGTTTTATGGTAGGCCTAATAATCATGCGTTATAGCAGGCCTAAAATTCACAAGGAATAGTGTGTATTCCTAAGACATAAATTAAGCTCTTCTCTAAGCTCACCCTGTCTACTGTACCCATCTATCTGAAATGCATCTCCTGGATCTGTGTTCCAATAAGCCCTATTCCTCCTTGTCACCTTTTAACACTGCCTGTCTACCCACCTCTCCATAATCACATAGTCTATGCACATACATGTTATCTTATCAAGCAGTATTACTACGCCATCACTACATAACGCACTAGCTAGTCCAATATTCCCTTCTATTATTTCACTTAGAGGGAGTTATTTTATTAAAGACATTGATATTTACTTCCTATATCAAACATGAATATTATTATTATTTCATACTGCAATTACTTAGCCTACCGTGTCTCTGCCAAAGTAATGGCATTTACATTGTACTCCTGGTGGGGAAACCAAATGTATAGTGTGCACCAGCTAGACCCAGAATGGCTTCCTAGTGTGCATGGAATCAAGTTTAAGGAGAGGAAACTGAGAACTAGAACCGGGTCACAGACCTCTGGAATCACCAGACTCAGGGGGGCTTGAGGAAAAACAGTGGAGTGGTCCAGACAGGGTTCAGCCAAGACGAGTGTGTGTGGCTGTGGCAAGAATCGTCGCTTGCCTATCAGCAGTTAGCCTCCACTACACCCCCGCCCCATGGAAAACAAAGACACCTGATCGATCCCAACTTCAGAGGTCCCTATCTGCCTGGTCAATGGCAGAGCACGCTCACAACCCTGGGACCCTAGCAGTGACAGGTATGAATCAATTGAACATTCAAATAACCACCGGAATGAATGGGGTCAGTTCAGTTCACTGGTGTACCTTGGTGTGTGTGTATGTGTGTATGTGGCGGAGATAGAGGATAGTGGGATGAGGGGTGTGGGGGTCGAGGTGGTGTGCGTTCATATTTGACGAGGGTGAGAGTCACTTGATCCCTTCTATGGTATATCAGCTGATCAACGTACATTGTGAAGGCCATTGAAACACGGGTTGTGACAAAGTGAGATGTTAACAAAAGGAGCATGAGTAAACTTAACATTAGCATTAGTGGAAGGCCAAGAATTACGATTAATGTCAAGTTTAAGGTTGAAAAAGGCAACTGGGGTGTCTTATCGACCCAAAGAAAGACCATCTCAACTGTCCAAACTTATATCCTCAGTGCTGCATCTCACCAGAGAGTCACTTCTTGGCTCAAGTTCAGCAAGCTCAAGCTAGCACTCCCCAACCTCCTGAAGTGAGTCGCTATGGGAATGGACATATTCATTCAGCTTCTCATGTGAAACATCAGTTGGTACTTCCAGTCCACTCTACCTGGGACCAGACCATAACACAGACATGAGCACAAGGAAGACGCCAGCCATTGTTTAGACAACAGAAGTCATGCCCTGAAGCCCTTGCTAGATCAGTAAACACAGGAGCAGGAAGTAATGGCCGACTGTTGTGGTTTATGTGCTTGATAATTTGAGGTGTGGTGCCTGTGTCTATGCTTTTCCATCTGTATTTGCTTTCTTTGGACTCCTGCCACTGCTAAGAGAGAGAGTTTATCAGTCGGGTCCCCTCACAATCAGCGAGAATCAAGATGTTTGTTTATTTCCCTCTTAGAGAGTGGCCATTGCTGTGAAGTTTTTGCGAGGTGTTTCTCTTGGATGGTGCAGGCTAGTAAGGTGGAGCAAGGCAGATATTTATTTCATGAAGAGGAATGTCACTGCCCAAGATTTTCCAGTATGATATTAACATAGTTATGTTTACACATAAAAGTGAGATGTGTAAGTGTTCGCTATAGCCAATCACATTTGAATTATTGGCTATAAGGCCTCACATGACTGTGTAGGAGAGGAGATAGGCCAGGAAAAGCAGCATCTGCATGCAAAAACTGCATTGGAAACCTGACTAGGTTGACCTGTATGTACAGTGCCTTCAGAAAGTATTCATACCCCTTGACGTATTCCACATTTTGTTGTGTTACAGCCTGAATTCAAAATTGATTAAATATATTTTCTCTCCCCCATCTACACACAATACCCTATAATGACAAAGTGAAAAATACATATTTTTTTTGTGCAATTGTATTGAAAATGAAATACAGAAATATTTAATTTACATAAGTATTCACACCCCTGAGTCAATATGTTAGAATCACCTCTGGCAGAGATTACATATGTGAGTCTTTCTGGGTAAGTCTCTAAGAGATTTGCACACCTGGAATGTAAGATATTTTCACATTATTGTTTTTAAATTCTTCAAGCTCTGTCAAGTTGATTGTCGATCATTGCTAGACAGCTATTTTCATGTCTTACCATAGATTTTCAATTTAAGTCAAAACTGTAACTAGGCCACTCAGAAACATTCAGTGTCATCTTGGTAAGCAACTCCATTGGATATGTGGCCTTGTGTTTTAGTTTATTATCCTGCTGAAAGGTGACTTTCTCTCCCAGTGTCTGTTGAAAGCAAACTGAACCATGTTTTGGATTTTCCCTGTGCTTAGCTCTATTCCGTTCCTTTTTATTCTAATAAAAACTCCCTAGTCCTTGCCGATGACAAGCATACCCATAACAGGATGCAGCCACCTCCATGCTTGAAAATAGGAGGAGTGGTACTCAGTGATGTGTTGTGTTAGATTTGCCCCAAACATAACACTTTGTATTCAGGACATGAAGTTCAGTTCTTTGACACATTTCTCCAGTTTTGGAATATGTTTTATTCTGTACAGGCTTCCTTCTTTTCACTCTGTCATTTAGGTTAGTATTGTGGAGTAACTACGGTGTTGTTGATCCATCCTCAGTTTTCTCCTATCACAGCCATTAAACTATAACTGTTTTAATGTCACCATTGGCCTCATGGTGAAATCCCTGAGCGGTTTCCTTCCCCTCTGGCAACTGAGTTAGGAAGGATACCTTTACTTTGTAGTGACAGGGTGTATTGATTCACCATCAAAAGTGTAATTAATAACTTCACCATGCTCAAATGGGTATTCAAAGTCTGCTTTTTTTTACCCATCTACCAATAGGTGCCCTTCTTATCAAGGCATTGGAAAAACCTCCCGGGTCTTTGTTTGAAATTCACTGCTCGACTGAGGGACCTTACAGATAATTGTATGTGTGGGGGATAGACATGAGGTTGTCATTAAAAAATCATGTTAAACACTATTATTGCACACAGTCATGCAGCTTATTAAGCAAATTTTTAGTACTGAACGTATTTAGGCTTGCCGTAACAAAGACTCAAGACACTTCAGCTTTCATTTGAATTCATTTGTAAAAATTCATAAAAACATAATTCTACTTTGACATTGTGGGGTATTGTGTGTAGGCCAGCGACACAAAATCTACATTTAATCCATTTTAAATTCAGGCTTTAACAACAAAATGTGGAAAAAGTCAAGGGGTGTGAATGCTTCCTGGGAGGCACTGTAGCTAAAGACAACAGTGTGAGGTATCAAACTCTGACCCTATTCATCAATTTGTTCTTTGATTCGCATGGATCCTTGTGACCACAACATTGTTGTTATAGTAGATATGCAGTTGAAATATCATATTAGGATCATAGCAACACAGATTTCATATTTGACATGAAAGTATGATGTAGGGTTTGACATAATCTCATACAAGGATGGAATAAAGAGTCACTGAAAAGTGGGAGAACTCATCACATTTCTTCTTCGTATTGCCTGAATTCAACAAAGGGATTGCTGATTGGAAATGAGCGACTCCAAGACTTTGGCTGGTACTTTCACGGTTTGATCGTAGAAGCCGCAACATCAAAGAGCTATATTTCCAGGATGGAACAAGACAATGTCCTGTGAGTTGCTCCTGACACATCTGAGAGAGAGAAATGGTAGGCAACAGCCTCAAGTGATGCCGGAGAGTCACGTCATGTCACATCTGCATGGTGTACACTTTGTGGAATTACACCGAGACTCTTCCTCGACACAGTAGGACAGGTAATGCTTCACATGCAGTTCTCCTTCCATTGTCCATCTTTCGATAGACAGAATTACAATCACTCAGATCTCTGCTAAGAAAGTAGGCCTAACGTGTAGAAATACATCATCATTAGGCCTACACACGTTACACTCCACTCCATATGACTACTCCATGTATAACTATGTTGTAGTATAGTAGGTATTTTCACAATTATTACCAAATAAATTTAAATGATATGTGATGTTTGGGCAGCTTTCTAATAAGAAGTGACCTAGGTTATAATGGTATGGAACATAAAGTCTAACCTTATAAAAGTACACTGTATATGAACATGATGTCGCCATTCGCTCCTCCTGGAATTCCCCTGTGTTTTCCCAGGAGGCAATCTGAGGCGATAACATTGGTTGACAGCCAGATAACTTTTGAGCCTTATCATCGATTGTTTCACACAGATAAGACAAATCCAATGTGGCATTGAACCAATATGGCTGCGGACACATTGTCTCAGCCCACGACTGCTGATGTCCTTCAAACGCAACTGGGGCAAGCCGTATAGAAAGAGGCGCAAAAGCAAAGAAACAAACAAGCTGTGTTTGAGAGCCATGCAAACACGCCTATGAATTGTGACACATGTTTTGACTGGCTAGAGACAATACTGATTCAGTAGTTCTCCATTGTTCAGTAACAGTCTTCGTGTCTCATCATTCCGTAGCGTCACCACTGTGTTAGACTCCCACACACATACACATTCACTCACTCACGTGTATCAGGTCAGAGTTCAGAGGATATCAGAAACGGAGGTTTCTGCCACCGTTTAAATAGGAATCTCTCAATGTACAGTAAAGACGGTGAAAAACAGTGGTAAACACTTGACACCGTACTTTACATTGCCCTCAGTTACTCTATAACCACTACGGTAACCTCTGATCTGTAGCTTCTCAGCATTACACACACGGAGTCAATCACCACCTTCCGGAGACACCTGAAACCCCACCTCTTTAAGGAATACCTAGGATAGGATAAGTAATCCCTCTCACCCCCCCCCCCTTTAAGATTTAGATGCACTATTGTAAAGTGACTGTTCCACTGGATGTCATAAGGTGAATGCACCAATTTGTAAGTCGCTCTGGATAAGAGCGTCTGCTAAATGACTTAAATGTAAATGTAACGGTAACGGAAGAGAAGTAACAGGCAACAAGACTTGACAACTTGACATTTGATTTGGTGACCGACCCGATTCGGTTACTACCAGCATCGTTTCCATGTAGTTTATGTGAAAAAAGCATGTTACAACTAATAAGCATGCATATATCTATATCCTGCAAGTTTCACCCCACCCCCATCTCACACACACAAATTGACTGTGTTAGAATTGTACTGTAGATTCCTCACATTTAGCCTTTCTCAACATATCGAGTTGAGAACTTCAACAGCCTACAGCTGAGTGCATTGTGGCCAAATGAAATATGTCTGACTTTACCATAACCCGCCTGGAGGGGCCTATAGAAAAGGGGGGTTGTGGGAGAGGGATTTGGGGAGGGTCATATCCTGTGGTCTAGAACATGGGCGGAGAACCGTGCTGCTGGTGAGCCAGGATAGTCCCCTCCGTCAGCACCTCATTCAGAACCTGAGCAGCCATACGAGATGACCTCATCCAAACTAAGGCTTCCATATGGCCATCCACATCATCTGAGGGAGAAAACTAACCAATCAAGGTTGTTTTTGTGTCATACTTTGACGTGATTGTGGAACACACAAAAGACAATGGAGAGTTTCAACCAAGAATATGTGACACTTGAGAATATCACTATATTACCAACCCTTTTTTCTCTCCTCTAGTCTTGTTTGTTTCCTGGTTCCTGGTGGAGAGTGGTTCTACATTCTACATTGCGGCAGTGTTAACGTAATAGGCTGCCTACTTAGCAGTCGAGAGGGAAATCTCCTCATCCAGTTGCTTATCACATTCCACGCTTTTCGGGAAAGACGGGGCCTGCTTCCAGGAATGCTGTAATGGGCCCGGAGGGTCATGTGACTGTCTAAAAGCCCCGAGTGGTTCTCAGACCGCCCTCTGTATAACGGAAGGATCCGATAACACAGCGCTTAGGGAATAGGTCGGCGACAAGCCGCACACTTCAGCAGTATGGCCATTCGGTATAGGGGCATTGTTTATCAAAATCAGTAGGTCTAGGTGTCATGATATGGCCCATACACTGTCAGAAAGTAGAATGACTCACACTCACAGAAGCTGACAGGCTCTTTGAGGAGTGCGTCTCACACAAAGTGGGTTTAGTAAAATGACGGAGCTCTAACCAGGTCAAAGGTCATGGGGTCCTTATCGAATCAAACTGTTAATATTTGCAATGAAGAGAAGATGGCATAGCAGGTTATTGCACTGAAGACACTGACTTGCAATAAAGCAGTAGATCAACAAATATTTTTTACCTGATATTGCACAAATTAAATCTGCTAATTTGACACATATGTTTGTTATATTCAATATTAAAATTCGGAAAATATAGAACTAAATATATAAATGGTATTTTCAGAGCCATATACACTGAGTGTACAAACATAAGGAACACCTTCTCTTTCCATGACATACACTGACCAGGTGACAGCTATGATTCCTTATTGACGTCACTTGTTAAATCCACATCAATCAGTGTAGATGAAGGGGAGGAGACAGGTTAAAGAAGGATTTTTAAGCCTTGCGACAACTGAGACATGGATTGTGTATGTGATTTGTGCTATTCAGAGCGTGAAGCGGCAAGACAAAATGTTGAAGTGCCTTTGAACTGGGTATGGTAGTTGGTTCCTTGGCGCACCGGTTTGAGTTTGTCAAGAACTGTAACACTGCTGGGTTTTTCAAGCTCGATAGTTTCCCGTGTGTATCAAGAACGGTCCACCACTCAAAGGACATCCAATGTGGGAAGCATTGGAGTCAACATGGGCCAGAATCCCTGTGGAACAATTTCGAACACTTTGTAGAGTCCATGCTCTGACAAATTGAGGCTGTTCTGAGGGCAAAAGGGGTTGCAACTCAATATTATAGGAATGTGATAATAATGTTTTGTACACTCAGTGTATAGCGATGTAGTCTATGTAGCGTTGGTTATACTGTATTAGGACATCACGATATTCAAATGTGTTTTATCACCTGTTGATGGACGTCATTTTCTCCCCTGAGATACTGCAACACCCATCACAATGGTGTTGCCACCGAGCACTGTACAAATTGTTACATTGAGTGGCTGGATAGACAATAACTGTGGTGACAGCAGTTGACTAATCATCCCTGAGAAATACCTTACTCTGAAGTATTGACACACAGCGTGACAGGTACCATTATGAAATGAAAAACTAGCTGTCAAAACGGACTTCATCCTCGCGTTGTGAAGAATAAAAATTGCTTCAATGTCTTACCATCTGGTGTAACTACAGTAAATCAAGTCAACATAAGCCACAGTCAATTGACACAAAGGCCGGAATAACTGTTTGTTGTTATGTCTATCTTTTTTAAAGACATAATGAAGGACAAAGAACAAAATAAGATAAATATCTATCTGAAGGGTAAGTTAAGAAGAGGGTGTGGAGGGAAATAATGTATGGGAAATACAAGAAAGCCCTTTCCTACAATAAAAATGTTTTAAGAGGACATTAGGAAATACTGGTAATGTGATGTCATAGAACAGTGGCAGCCGCTGGTTGGCTGAAAACCCAGTGAGCAGGGTGGTTGGAGTTGTCAACAAAGCAGCATGACAGAAATATTATGCCATATTTTCAAACTACCGGTAGTTTCTTTGAGAATATATATAAAGCGATCTGTGCATTTTCAACAACAGCATAAATACACCTATTTAACTTTTGCATGTAAAAAAAAAAGAATGACCACTGCTGCACATGCGGACACTGTTTTGAACAGATTAGATTATACTATTCAGAATGAGCGGCCTGCTCACGAACTGAGGAGTACACAATGGAGTACTCAACAAGCATGCCGATGCAATAAGTGAAAACACAATATCCCTAACTGGGGATAGCTAGCTGACATATTACTTTAAAAAGACTTGAAATTGGCATGGGAGCTCACTAGCTAGCAAAGCTACTAAATAGCTAGCTGCTTATCAAAGGTCAATTGGTTAATTTGACAAAAGAAATGACTGAACTATTTCTCAATGTTTCTCAAAATGACTGGAGCTGGCTAATTCATTTGATCGTCCTTTGCGCTACACCCCCGGTTTTATGCTGTTTTCGTCGACACAACATGTCAATGTCTCACCCACAGTAGAACCTGATGAACAATCAAATTGGCCAGCCACCGTCATGGCTTTTTTGTCCTCCCAGACCTGCGATGAGAAAGTTCTAGCTAGTGTATCCCTCTGTCCTTCGACTCTTGTCGGTTGTAGTCGTCCGGTTTATCAGGTCCCAGGCTCCCGTGACTGTTATGATTATTTATTTACAAGATAATTACAGTTGGCTTTTTGGTTTAGTGACATCTGTACCTGATAGAGCAGATCTAGTCTCACATGCACATTTGGTGCAAGAGGCTTTATTGGGAGGGAGAGCAGACCCAGACATTCTGACGGGACTCACATTTGAGCGACCAAGGACAGTCCAATTACTTTGCGCTGTCACAATTTGTGCTAGAAAAATCTGTGATTTTCAGTTCCTCCTCATAGCAAATAGCTGGCAACACAATCCAAGCAATGTTTGCATGGCCTATGCACCTGCGGAGCTGCTGGCAGTCACTGAGGGGCAGAGTAGTAAGTAACTGAACAGCTTGATTTGAACAAACAGGTAAATATACACATTTACCACACTTCTATGAGTATTTAATACATACATCAATGAATTATGTAATATACAGTACCAGCCAAAAGTTTGGACACACCTACTCATTCAAGGATTTTACTTTCATTTTACTATGTTCTACATTGTAGAATAATAGTGAAGACATCAAAACTATGAAATGACACCATATGTGTTATGTAGTTAGCAAAAAAGTGTTAAAGAAAATCAAAATATATTTTATATTTGAGATTCTTCAATGTAGCCACCCTTTCCGTTGATGACAGTCGACACAACAGTCGTCCTTTGGTCTGATGTGAGAGTTTTGGTTCCAACTGCCGTGTCTTTGTGAGACGCAGAGTAGGTGAACAGGTGACCTCCACATGTGTGGTTCACCAAACCTCAACCCAAATGAGATGGTTCGGGATGAGTTGGACCGCAGAGTGAAGGAAAAGCAGTCAACAAGTGCTCAGCATATGTGGGAACTCCTTCAAGACTGTTGGAAAAGCGTTCCAGGTGAAGCTGGTTGAAAAAATGCCAAGAGTGTGCAAAGCTGTCATCAAGGCAAAGGGTGGCTACCAAATAGAAAATGCATTTTGATTTGTTTAACACTTTTTTGGTTTCTACATGATTCTACAATGTACAAAATAGTTAAGATAAAGAAAAACCCTGGAATGAGAAGGTGTCCAAACTTTTGACTGGTACTGTATATAGTTTTATACAAAAAAAGTGTTTACTTATTTTCTTGGACCACCCTAATGGACGGGCCGCCACTGTCATAGCATCAAAAACATCAAGCAACCACTAGCTATTAGAACATGACCCTTTGCAGTACCAGATCTAGCCAATGGTGGAGACAACTATATGGATTCCATAGTGACAGGATGCCTGGCCACATTCCTCCAACATTTTCATCAATCACCCACAGCTTGTTACGGTAAATTAATAGTATAATAGCTCCTTCAGAAAGTATTCATACCCCTTGACTTATTCCACATTTTTGTTGTGATACAGCCTACAGATTTCAAAAAGGATTCAATAAAAAATCATCTCAGCCATCTACACACAAAATACCCCATAATGACAAAGTGAAAACGTTTTTAGAAATTGTAGCAAATGTATTGACAATGAAATACAGAAATATCTCATTTACATAAGTATTCACACCCCTGAGTCAATACTTTGTAGAGACCCGTTTGGTGGCAGTTACAGCTTTGAGTCTTCTTGGGTATGTCTGTATCAGCTTTGAGTCTTCTTGGGTATGTCTGTATCAGCTTCGAGTCTTCTTGGGTATGTCTGTATCAGCTTCGAGTCTTCTTGGGTATGTCTGTATCAGCTTCGAGTCTTCTTGGGTATGTCTGTATCAGCTTCGAGTCTTCTTGGGTATGTCTGTATCAGCTTCGAGTCTTCTTGGGTATGTCTGTATCAGCTTCGAGTCTTCTTGGGTATGTCTGTATCAGCTTCGAGTCTTCTTGGGTATGTCTATCAGCTTCGAGTCTTCTTGGGTATGTCTGTATCAGCTTTGCACATCTGGATTTGTGGATTTTCTCCCATTCTTCCTTGCAGATTTTCTAAAGTTCCGTTAAGTTAGACAGGGAGCAGCGGTGAATGGCAGTCTTCAAGTCTTTCCACAGATTTTCAAATCAGATTCATGTCCAGGCTTTGGCTGGGCCGCTCAAGGACTTGCACAATCTTGTTCTGAAGCCATTCCAAATCAAATCAAAGTTGATTTTTCATGTGTGCCGAATACAACAGGTGTAGTAGACCTTACAGTGAAATGCTTACTTACAGGCTCTAATCAACAGTGCAAAAAGGTATTAGGTGAGCAAAAAGGTATTAGGTGAACAAAAAGGTAAGTAAAGAAATAAAAAAAGATATATAAAAAGACAGTGATGCTTTGGCTGTATGCTTGGGGTCATTGTCCTGTTAGAACATAACAATTCCCCCCTATCTAAGGTCTTGGCACTCTGAAGCAAGTTCTCAAACATTGGCCTGTATTTAGCTCCATTCGTTGTTCCCTTTATCCTTACCAGTCACTGCAGCTGAAAAAGTATCCCCCATAGCATGATGCTGCCACCACCATGCTTAACAGTGGGGATGGTGTTAGACGGGTAATGAGCTGTGCCTGGTCCCAGAAAGCCCAGATTGGGGAAGTGCTGGAGAGATTGCTGTCTTGGCAGGTTCTCCTATCACAGCCAAGGAACTCTGTAGTTCAGTCAAAGTGGTTATTGGGTTCTATGTTACCTCCCTGACCAAGGTCGTTTGTGCACTGTTGTTTAGTTTGGTTGGACGGCCAGCTCGAGGCAGAGTCTGGCTAGTTCCATATTTTTTTCCACTTCAAAAGGGATGGAGACCATTGTGCTCTTGGAAACATTCAACACTCTCGAAATGGTTTAATACCCGTCCACAGATACATGCCTCATCACAATTATATCTTGTAGATATACACATAGTTCCTTGGACTTCGTGAGTTTGTTTCTGCTCTGACATGCTCTGTCAACTGTGGGACCTTACATAGACAGGTGTGTTTCTTTCGAAATCATTTCCAAACAATTTTATTGGCCACAGACGGACTCCAATCAAGTTGTAGTGACGTCTCAAGGATGATCAAAGGAAATTGGATGCACTTGAGCTTCATTTGGAGTTTCATAGCAAAGGGATGTGAATACTTATGTAAATGAGATATTTCTGTGTTTCATTTTCACTTTATCATGATGAGGTATTGTGAGAAAAAAAAATGTTTTATTTATTTTGAATTGAGGCTGTAACACAATAAAATGTGGAAAAGGTCAAGGAGTATGAATACTTTTTGAAGGCACTGTAAATTAATTTGGCAAATTAGAGAAGTGTTATATTAGTGATTTAGTATATTGAGCTTAAAGCAACTGGTCCATATCACCAGAATACTACTAGACTAAATTATGCATGTGACACACACAAAAAAAAGAAAGAATTTCTATCATTCTGAATACCAAAACACATAGCACCATACTTGAAAAACATTGATCAACACTACTTTCACATACTCAAAGCTGGTGAGACAAAATACAAAAAGCCAAAGCTATTTGTGTACAGTACACAGAGTGAGTTGACGTCCCTGAGAGAACACATCAAATACACGTTCTTTGCTTGGATAGAGCTGAAGGACAGTAGCTTTGCATGTAGGTAAATATTGTTGTTCGTATCTGGAGGCGGCAGGACATGTCTGAAAATAAGGGTCCATAAAGGTTTGGGGATGGTGGCATCTCCACGCTCAGCCAGCTGAAACGAAAACAGCAGGGTATACTGACGGAAATCGCTTAGTGCCAATTGCATCATCATTTGCAAAAACACTTCTGCAGGGTCATTTGGACTGTGTCTCAAATGACACTCAATTCCCTATATCTTTCCCCCTTCTGATGACCAGGTGACGAATCGCATCTCTGCATGTCTGGCAGACATATCAGTGTGGATGACGGATCACCACCTCAAGCTGAACTTCGGCAAGACGGAGCTGCTCTTCCTCCCGGGGAAGGACTGCCCGTTCCATGATCTCGCCATCACGGTTGACAACTCCATTGTGTCCTCCTCCCAGAGCGCTAAGAACCTTGGCGTGATCCTGGACAACACCCTGTCGTTCTCAACTAACATCAAGGCGGTGGCCCGTTCCTGTAGGTTCATGCTCTACAACATCCGCAGAGTACGACCCTGCCTCACACAGGAAGCGGCGCAGGTCCTAATCCAGGCACTTGTCATCTCCCGTCTGGATTACTGCAACTCGCTGTTGGCTGGGCTCCCTGCCTGTGCCATTAAACCCCTACAACTCATCCAGAACGCCGCAGCCCGTCTGGTGTTCAACCTTCCCAAGTTCTCTCACGTCACCCCGCTCTTCCGCTCTCTCCACTGGCTTCCAGTTGAAGCTCGCATCCGCTACAAGACCATGGTGCTTGCCTACGGAGCTGTGAGGGGAACGGCACCTCAGTACCTCCAGGCTCTGATCAGGCCCTACACCCAAATAAGGGCACTGCGTTCATCCACCTCTGGCCTGCTCGCCTCCCTACCACTGAGGAAGTACAGTTCCCGCTCAGCCCAGTCAAAACTGTTCGCTGCTCTGGCTCCCCAATGGTGGAACAAACTCCCTCACGACGCCAGGACAGCGGAGTCAATCACCACCTTCCGGAGACACCTGAAACCCCACCTCTTTAAGGAATACTTAGGATAGGATAAAGTAATCCTTCTCACCCCCCTTAAAATATTTAGATGCACTATTGTAAAGTGGCTGTTCCACTGGATGTCATAAGGTGAATGCACCAATTTGTAAGTCGCTCTGGATAAGAGCGTCTGCTAAATGACTTAAATGTCATGTAATATCTATATTGTGCATTATGGGATCCTACTGGACTCTGGTCAAAAGTAGTGGACTAAATAGGGATATAGGGTATAGGGTGCCATTTGGGATACAGCCTTGGCCAGTGCCAGATTGCGGCTTAGGGGCACTTGAGGATAGGAGATGATGCCACTGCCACTCTGTAGAGTCAGAGTCTGGCTGCAGTGACATTGCTAACAAAACAAGGCTTGTAAGACTGTGATGTGATGATTATGATTTTAGCCGCCCATCTGCATCTGTATGATTCAAGTCAGCTAACAAAACAACAGGGCACAGCCTGCGTTGGGGATCAGACAAGTATCCACCAACAGCATAGAAGGCCACATTCAGATCTAGAATGTAGACTGCAAATAACCCAAGTGGGTGTTCCAAACCTCCTCAGATATATTTGCCCTCCTTTCGACTCCCCTCCTCATCATAAGGACTCACTTGAGCCACAACACCAATGTAACAAACCCAGGTCTCCTGTGTGCAACCAAACAGTGTTAACCTGCTAAACTGAAGCTCAGGGAGCCAACTTACGCACATTGGAAGTCGGCAGTTTACATACGCCATAGCAAAATATATTTAAACTCAGTTTTTCACAATTCCTGACATTTAATCCAAGTAAAAATTCCCTGTCTGAGGTCAGTTAGGATCACCACTTTATTTTAAGAATGTGAAATGCCAGAATAATAGTAGAGAGAATGATTTATTTCAGCTTTTATTGCTTTCATCACATTCCCAGTGGGTCAGAAATTTACATACACTCAATTAGCATTTGGTAGCATTGCCTTTAAAATGTTTAACTTGGGTAACCTTCCACAAACTTCCCACATAAAGTTGACAGAGCTGGTGTAACTGAGTCAGATTTGGAGGCCTCCTTGCTCGCACACGTTTTTTCAGTTCTGCCCACAGATTTTCTATGGGATTGAGGTCAGGGCTCTGTGATGGCCACTCCAATACCTTGAATTTGTTGTCCTTAAGCCATTTCGCCACAACTTTGGAAGTATGTTTGGGGTCATTGTTAATTTGGAAGACCCATTTGCGACCAAGCTTTAACGTCCTGACTGATGTCTTGAGATGTTGCTTCAATAAATCCACATAATTTTCCATCCTCATGATGCCATCTATTTTGTGAACTGCACCAGTCCCTCCTGCAGCAATGCACCCCCACAACATGATGCTGCCACCCCCGTGCTTCACGGTTGGGATAGTGTTCGTTGGCTTGCAAGCCTCCCCCTTTTTCCTCCAAACATAACGATGGTCATTATGGTCAAACATAATCTGTCTGTAAAGAATTGTTGGGAGAATTACTTGTGTCATGCACAAAGTTGATGTCCTAACCGACTTGTTTGTTAACAAGAAATTTGTGGAGTGGTTGAAAAATGAGTTTTAATAACTCCAACCTAAGTGTATGTATACTTCCGACTTCCACTGTAAGTCTTTACAGGTCTCAAGCAAAGTTACTTATCATGTGAGCATGGTGAATGAGACATAATGGTCTGGGGAAATTAAGAGGTATTCGGGCTATGCTTCAGCGGCAATAGAAAGTCTTATAGGAATTTCTGACTCATTCTCAAAGATCTCTTTACACTTAGATCTGAAGTGTTCCTTATCTAGAGTCAGCCCTGGAATCTTTCACTGACCAGTAGACCAACTAAAGGGGGGCAAGAGAAAATCATGTTGAAAACACAACATAAAAGAGATTTATTATTATTATTATTTATTATATATTATTTACACAACTTTCTCCACTTTCTAGTATTGTGCATTATTTAAAATTCACTGGGCTATCAATAAAAGTATATTCACGTTGTAGCCACATTTATTGTTTCTTGCTATTATCCTCCCTTATAAACTACTAATGTAGCCAGCCTACTATTGTCATGATAGTGTTATTATGATTACATGTGAAATCAAATAGATTCTAATGTTATCTTGTTATCGTTTCGAGTGGTACTACAAAGATAACTTTTATGCTCCTGAACAGATAAGACAAGCTGGAATGGGACTCTGAAAAAACATCGCCATTGAAGAAATCGAACTCCCTGTTGTTACGTCATCGTACCGCTTGGTGGGTCCTACCAGTGTCATTACCATTTGCTTGTATGGCCGGATCTGTTCTGTTTGTTAGCAGTTTTCGGTAAAGGGATTACACGCTGGGAAGTGTTGAAAAGGGGGTAATGATCAGAGCGTTCGATTCTAATCCCTGTTCACATTTGCATTTGAATTCATCTTTAGATGGATCAAGATTTCTTTCTCCATGACCTTTTGTTAACCTTACCGCTAACTGGTGATTTTACCACATTTTCCTCAATGGCCTGGAAGACTTTACCGTGTAAATGACAAATTGTGTTAAGGTAAATTATATGTTTATTATAAACTCACAAAACGTGGATATATTGGAGAGCATATTAGCTATCAAAAATAATTTTTCAATGATCCAACAAAGTATTTTCATAAATACAACGAACACAAACGATCGAAGGAATTCGTAGCCTACGCGTAGTCAGATGCGGCCGTGCGTAAAGTCCATCCAATAGGAAGATTGGCCATTCAATGGGAAAATAACAATTTCCATAGTTAATGAATATTTAAAAGACGTTTCACATAGCTATTTAGCTTTATTTGGAGCGTAGCCTATTACACAATGTGTAATGGTTTTTCTGATTGATTGTTGTTTTGTATGTTAACAATTGTTAGTGTTTATTGCAAATTACCATGTAAGAAATAGGTCTACTATAACCACAAACAAACACAGCCTAATGTGGGCAATTTCGTTTACACCTAGCTTTTAAATCGTTTGCAGGCTGCTCATTGGTATATTGAATAGCGTTTGGACATTTTTACCTTTTCATTGTCAGTTTGAATAACTTTGCCAGAGATGTTGGAATACAAAAATAAGTCATGTTTTATATGAAAGTGAAGGATAGACATGTATGGATTTGATTGACTTTAATGCATAGCTTAGTTTAAAATGTGTTTTATTTCATAACATATTTTTAATTAAAAAGACAACATCACAGATTAGAGTTGACGTCTAACACAGTCGATAACGAATATAATGTAATCTTGCCTATGTTTTGCATTGAATAAACAAAGAAATTGGGAGTTACAAAAACATAACTATTGAGAATAAGAACAGGCTTTTTAAGAGTATACAAAAGTATTAAGCTCTAGTGTAAAACTGAAACTGAAACAAGAAAGCAAATGCAAGATAGTGCATGATTTTCATTGTTGTTATTGAGGCGTTACAACGCTCCTCAACTAATGATATGGGTCACTCGTCAGGGGCAGTGTGTTGAGTGTGTGCGTGAGGGGATGGTGGGGGTGAGCAGGTTGAGATGAGATTTTCTCCTGAGAAATACCAGGCCTGGTTGACTTACTTGCAATCAATGTTTTCTGAAGAAACACGCTGAGGTTAACCAAAATACTGATTTTTTCCCCGATAGAGTCAATGACAAAATGATTGTAACTGAGTAGACTACTAAACCTATAAAGATAGACTATATAACCCATTAATAATATTTTGAAAACTAGGACTACTTTTGCAGTGAGGCATCATATCGAATGGCACTCTAAAGGTTGGCTCTACTAAACCGATAAGTACATTTGAGGGGTGGTGGCTAAAAGGCTGGAATACTCTTAAGAGAGAAAAGACATCACCAAGGTAAACAACAAGCTACTTGGTTTGAACTTTTGGCCACGCAATGCAACGGTCCGGTTCTCGTGGATGCGAGCCCAACAGTAAACATCCTGACAAGTAACAAATGACTGTGGGCGTGGTATTGTTAGTCCCTCTTGTCCACCATGTATCAACGAGCATATATATTGGAGATTCTTCATTCTCCCTCTGAGCGTGGGCTGCTTCATGAACAGACTGACTTTCTTACCTATTGTCACCACAATTAATAATTAGCCTTCGCCATTTCCTCTTTTCTTTCCTCTCCCACCTACTCCACCTACGCTTGTTGACGACTGGTCTAGACAACTCATTCACTACACTTATTGATGGAGTCCTGGTTGTTATGGAATGTGGATGAAAAATATATATATCACATGTCAACATAAGCATTATGTTCTTATTATGCTCAGTAATGCTTATTCTGCCTTTCTTCAATTGCAACGTCATGTTAGTTCAGAATACAGAACAGAAAGTTCCATTCAACACTTATGAAACTGTACATACAATGGACTCTCCGAATCAGTGAGAGAAATCCTGACTTCTTTCTGCTGGCCCGGGGTTACCAGAAGGCTTGCTGTCGGCCTAACCTCGTTTCTGTAATAGATCAGCTCATTGATTCAATTAGATAGGCCAATGCAGGCTCGGGACCGACCTGAAAACGATGGCGTCACTTCCAATTCGAGTGTTAAACAGATTTCAACCCAAAAACAGATATTGGGTTCTGTGGTGAGCCCTTTTCGCTTGGGTCAGAAATATCTAATGATATTACGCAGTCTTCCTTGTGTAACGCGGACCACGGAAAACAGTGGATTTTATGCATTTCGTTTTAGCAATAAGCAAAGTGCATCCACCTCTCACCATAGCCCAATCCTTTGATAGGCCTAACCAAATGGATGTCTACTTTAAGTATAGGGGAAATAGGGGAGAAACGAAATGCGGGTAGCGAATTTCCAACTCTTTCTTTATTTCTCTGCCGGTTCGGGAGAGGTTTCTTCAGAGGGGTTTGACATATACGTGCTGTTATCAGATTGATGGGCCGGTTTGATTGAAGTGGCTTTGTCATGCAAATGTCAGCTACGTGATCGATGATCGCAGTGCGCTGACAAACTTCTGGAGGTCCCCCTCACCATTGGCGCCGTGACGAGACACGTGACCAGCAGCTGAGGTTAAAAAAGTGTTATAGGGAATCCCAGGGTGACTGCTCAGGGAGGTGAGCGCTTCTTTTTTTTCCCCTCTTCCACATGACATACCGAGAGGTTGCAGGGTAGGAGGAATCCCCCGAAACGCAGGTTGACCCTCCGTCATCAATTTGCACATGGAGAATTCTAGAATGAACTCTTTCTTAGAGTACTCAATTTGTAACCGTGGGACGAACGCCTACTCACCCAAGTCCGGATACCACCACTTGGACCAAGACTTCCCGGCACCTTTTCACTCGGGCTCCGGCACAACAAGTGACAGCTATAACGGTGATGGACGGCTTTACATGGGGGGCAGCGCACAGGCGGTTGTGGCTCAACATCAGCACCAGAGCAGTAGCTACGCGCATCATCATCAGCCCCAGCCGCATCATGCCAGCATGGTCCTTCCATATGGCAGTACAGGCACTGCGGGATATGGGGCGCAGGCGTGCGAAAACCCGGACTATGGACACCCACAGTACTTTATCAACGAGCAGGAAGGGATGTACTATCAATCATCGGGCCTTTCCGCCTCCAATGTAGGCCCCAACTACGGCTCTCTGGCCGGGGCATACTGCGGGGCGCAGGGGGCTGTCCCCGCGGCACAGTACCAGCACCACGGCTGCGAGGGCCAGGTCCACCAGCGGGGTTATTTGCAGAGCACCTATGGTGACATTTCGGCCTCACAGGAGAGGGAGAAGGACGCAGATCAAACACCACAAGGAAAGACTTTCGACTGGATGAAAGTCAAGAGGAACCCCCCTAAAACAGGTGAGATGGAAGAGTCCAAAAAAACAATCACACTGACCCATGCACGAAATCGAAAGGTTCTTGTCAGATAATGTAATTCAAAGTTCATTACAAGTCAACCAGGTGACCCAAACATGTCGACCCACCGCTCAGGTAGGCTATTGGGCGTGATAAGTAAATGCACATGCACTCTCCAGCCCATAATGGATATACATGACTGGGGATAGTGTTGCCTCACTCCACTATCGCTGATCCACAACATATGGGGATTTCTCAGCACCATTCCGGGTCATAGTGGTATCTCTGACCAGACATGCCTCTGGTAGATTTGCCTGATGTGTTATTTTCTCCCCGTCTACCCAGCCCGTGCACTAATGCATCGAGCAGACGTGCTTTCTTACGCCCTAGGAAGTGCCCCAACTCTGTTGTCTTTAACTTGTCCCAGTTCTCGTTTTTGTTGGTCTCCATTGTATTCCCGGGCCTTTCCTTCCTCGCCATGCTTGGCCCGTCTGAACTGAGTTTAACGACCCACGTTTCAACCTCACTCAGTAGGCCTACTGCTGTGGTCAAAGATCGTAAAACGTTACTGTCGGAATATGGAATTACACGTATCATATGCGTTTATATCTCCCCAAAGGTGGAGCAGCTTTATTTAATTCTTCAGGAGTGAGTAATGGGAAAAGAAGGAGGAGGTTGAGTCTGTGAACTTACCTATATACAGTAGTCAACAGTTTGGACGTGAAATGGTTGGGTGCGTAATTGATGACCCCTTTAGTATGACATTATTCAATCTTCATTCCAAATAAATATTTTAATCATTAAGAATGATTTATGCGGTAGTGATGTCAAGTCTCACTTTTTTCCCTTTAGGAGCTTAAAAATACAACGATGGATTGGAGAATTTAATATGACTTCGAATATGGGACAATTTTCCTATTTTACACATACAATTTTCGTATTTTAGGCATCCAATCTATTCCACATACTAATGCGTTTCTCCCCCTCTTTTTCTCCCAGCTAAAGTGGCTGACTATGGAATGGGCCCTCAGAACACCATCCGCACCAATTTTACAACCAAACAGTTGACCGAGCTCGAGAAGGAGTTCCACTTCAGCAAGTACTTGACGCGGGCCAGGCGCGTGGAAATCGCCGCCACCCTCGAGCTCAACGAAACGCAGGTGAAAATCTGGTTCCAGAACCGCAGGATGAAACAGAAGAAGCGCGAGAAAGAGGGCCTGGCCCCGGCCTCTAGCACGGGTTCCTCCAAAGACCTGGAAGACAACTCGGACCATTCCAGCTCCATGTCTCCCAGCTCGGAGACCTAATGGACCAAATAAACTGCAACTTGCAGGCACTGAACTTCAAAGTGAGGAACTCGAATGTGAAAAAAAGTTGATTGATTGATAATAAGTCAAAACATTCCCATACATGCTTGAATAGACTATTCAACTTGTTATGCTACACGTCTGTAAGAGTAAAAAAAAAAGATTTAAACTCAAATAATTACTTCGAAACGCACATTTCGAGAGTGAAAAAAACGAGGTGACAAAAGCACAAATGTGGAGGAAGTGTGCAACATCTTTCCACCCCACAAAATCAGTTTGGATGTAAAGGGTCGTACATCTTCATAATCACGACTATTGGAGTGATGCACTTTTTTGCATGTTTACAAATCTCAAAGCGAGCCTTATAACAATGTTTATACAGGGAGCCTCTTGGCAAAACATACTATTGTTGAATTTGTTTCTATTTTGTAGTGTTTTTTGCAATGTATTATTATTTTTTGGTTCTTATTTGTATAGAGGTTTTGACATGAAGCAACTTTACCGTCAGTAAGTAAGGTAGAAAGGGTTCATGTGTTACTGACTCTGCACTATGGAATTACAGGGTACTACTTTCCAGGGGAAGTTGTGTTCTTGACTTGGCGGATGTTCTTTAATTAAAATATAGAGTAAAATTACTCATTTAAACACAAGCCGGTGGATTACCCAATGAAATTCAGTCTAGTAATGTTAACACATGTCTGTATAGCCTATTGTTATTGTATAAATAGCAGACGTGAACTAAACCTATACAGGGAATGGTTCACGCAAGATGAAGTTATCCGAAATGACGAATGATGATTATAAAGGGAGTATTTATATTATTAAATGGCCAGAGGATAGAACACGTTTATCATGTCATACAACTAAAAGGAACGTCTAACACCTGCCTGAGTGAAACCAACTCGACAATTTACTTATGAATTGGGCCTTTTTGGATAAATACGGCTGTAACCTTTCCAGTAGGGAGTCAAAGGTTTTGATAATAGGCTAGTGGTCTTGCGAAAAACAGGGTACTCTGAAGTTAGTTTTATTTACTACGGTTAGGCTTACATTTCTATTTCAAGGCAATAGGAGTGAATTGTACTATTTGTATGTGCAGATCGACTGAGTTGTATTAGTTAATGTCTGTTTTACATGTTTTTGGAAAGGATCTCAATCAATGCTGGTTCATCTCTGTCTACCTCAAATAAAAATATATTACAGATTTTGTTGTTAGTAATTCATGGTAGATAAGTGCATTTATAATTGGTCTTAATGATTATCTTGATTGTAAAAAATAAAAATAAAGTATATTCCATGAGGCATGAACATGGGCCTAGAGTAGCCTATTTGTTGCCATGGTCGATTCCTTTTGAATGAGTTTTTTTTCCCCAAAATGTGTAATAGCTAGTACATCACACAAGAGACGTACAAATTCTAAACTATTTCAAATGGTATTACTGCGTACAGTAAGCCTACCCTTGGTATGACCCCCGTGGAACTTACGAAACTAGCCCTACAAGCCCAATAGTGTTGCCCTGCACTCTGCGTGGGGTGTGGAATGCTGCGGTGCATTCCGGGTGGCACATGCTGACCTTTTTACCCATGGACGCCTCTGGGATATCTAAACATGTAAACATACTCTCCTCTCCCCAGGTCGCTCTCTACCACACACTCTCCGTATAGGCTCAAATCAAACTGGTGCGAACTTTGCACTGTTTATAACGTTCTCTGATGGGTTGGAGCGGTAAACTCGCGAGAAGAAGAAAACAAACGCATTATTTATCGTGCAGTGTTTGTTTGTCCATGTTCAGGCCTATCAAGGAGCGTCTCTCTCTCGGTCTCATCTGTAGTTATGACACTGCTGTCCCCATGCATGACCCTATAGCAGGTGAAGACTAAAACAGACTTCAACTGGGAATAAAATAGAGTCATATACAGGTGTAGACGACCAGCCTAGATTTATGTACAACGCCACAAGCCCCCCTCAATGCTGTTCACTGAACAATATTCTGATAAGAAGCCAGGTGTATGATAATTAGGTATACATAGAACAGAATATATGCTATTTCAATTATTAGTACCATGCAGGTATGTCACAATATTGTGGTAATACAGACCACTATACCGTTGTAATAAAGAAAATGTTGGAAAGTTGAATTAGTGACATTGTTTGGCTATTTTAAAACACAGACCATTGATCAGCAGGCACATTTAAATAGGAATGTAGGGGTTCTTTTTTGACTGTGTGTCAAGCTCAATCATCAGCTCGTCTCTGCCACTGGGGTTTGGTGAAAGGCTGCTGTCCATCCAATCCCCCCCCCCTCACACACACACACACACACACACACACAGGCCTTAAAAGGTACGGATGTAAACTGTAGTAGCCCTAAAACGAACCGCTGCAGCATCAATTCAATTCGTCCACTTAACCTATTAAACAATGACTTAAACCTATCAACTGATAAAAGACTTAAACCTATCAACTGATAAAAGACTTAAACCTATCAACTGATAAAAGACTTAAACCTATATCTAATGATGGTGGGGGGTTTATTGGACAGTTGCTGAGCTTCTTTTATGGTTGACAACTATAACAGCATGGTTATTTCTGGACATAGTGTATTTATACTATTTCTTAATTAGTTACATTAGTAGGTTAGTCATTCCGCAAACTAGGTGATATAGGAGTTTTTATAAACAATGCACCAACTATTGCTTTTAATGTGAACTGTTAGAGAGGCCATAACGTTGTGTGTAGAGTAAGATCACAATAACTGACATTAAAGGGACAGACTCCATTGTAATACATAAATTATAACGCAACATGAAATCATGCACGATAGTACTGTGGATCCACACAGTGGCAATGACGTGCCCTTGTGACCATCTGTGGTGCAGTTGATGTTCATTTCAAACCTGCTGTTTGGGCGTTTGTCCTGTGTTCACTCTGCAGAGCTTTGATCCGGCCGCTGATCCCCGCAGTGTCGTTGCACATCGTCACAAAATGACGAAGAAGCTATAGGCATACGGTGGTATACCGAGTTGTCCAAAGCTCGCAGCCCACCTATGAGTAGCTCACCAAACAATTCTGAAAGTACATGCAATTGTCACGTGTTTCACCACAAACTGTCGTAAACAAATATCACTGGTATCAGACACCAGTTGATGTGATAACCGTCTTGACAGAAATACTTTCCCGAAAACCTTCTCAATTATATGTTAACCCCAAAGTAGACTTACCTGGCAGAAGTATACAATTTGTGTCTATTATTTGTTATTTGCAAACTTTCCCATGAAATGAGCAGCAGCAGTACAGAACCATAGCTAGACAGGCACATTAGATGGCACATTACTCACTAGCTAGAGGCACAATTGAAAGGGCCAGATGCGCAATTAAGGGGGAATTACACTACTAATGCAAAATGTTTTTTTTACAAACCTTTATTTAACTAGGCAAGTCAGTGAAAGAACAAATTCTTATTTACAATGACGGCCTACCGGGGAACAGTGGACTGCCTTGTTCAAGGATAGAACGAGAGCTTTTTACCTTGTCAGCTCGGGGATTCGATCCAGCAACCTTTCGGTTACTGACCGAAACCACTACGCTACTGCCGCAGTTTTCTTCCAGATGAAAAAAGGTCTTCAGGTGTGATAAAAGCATTCACATGGAGTTGAAAAACAAAACAAATCTAAAACCAAGATAAATAAAACTCAGAAAACATAATTTATAGGGCCCCACTTAGAGTTGTTAATTAACTCATATTTTACCAGGTATATTGACAGAACACATTGCACTACTTTATATTGTATGCTAAGGACCTGGGGAAGAGTTGCAGGGGAGAGGAAAAGAGAAGAATGTGCCTATTTGAAAGCTAGAAAAAAAGAGCCATTTTTAAGTAGCTGTCATGCTAGAGAAGGTTGGAGACCCCTGGTATAGGCCCAAAACCTACAATTCCCATGAATGATGCTGGTATAAACCTTTCAGATAAAGCTTAATATAATAGTAGGCCAATAGGCAAAATTATTTTTATAACAAAGAATTTAAGACATTTCCATGTTTCACTAGGTGACCTATTTTGTTTATCTGTAAAGTGGAGCCCTGAACTATTGAACTATTAACCATGTGTTAATAGTTTTTCCCCATTTCAACTCATGTCAGGCTTACATACTCTCCTCAAATTCAAATACTACATCAAAGACGAAAACAATATTTGCAGAAACCTCAGCCTCCTGAACTTGAGATGAGTTATGGAAGGAAAAATCAGAAGTCAGGGGGTAACCCGATGAGTTCACCCTGAAAGAATCTCAACTCACCCCCCTCCACCCAAAGCAAGAATCGCGAGATAGCCCGGTCTAAATTTGCCATGCAATTAGAATGCCCAATTTAGCCTCTCTGAGCTAACAGGGCGAGTCCGCAGTGGACAGGTGAGTCAAGGGGGCAGGCTTAATTTAAGGTGTTAGGGATTGAGTTCTGGAGGGTGCTGACAACATGGGGGGGGGTTTGAGGAAACGAGTTTGACAAAGTTTTTTTTCCAAGCTCTCTCTCGTGGCCTCATCTCTTCTCCAAAGTTTACGCAGACTTGGCAGTTCCATTTCATCCACGACCCCCTGACGGACTGCTTCAATATTTACACAGGCGGATTGGTTTGCCCAGGCCCCTGCCTCAAACAGCCCCGGCTTGCCAAGCTTCGCTTTCCCCAGGCCCAGGTTCACCCCGAGTTCAGGCCCAAATTAATTCTCGAAAGGCGTGGGTCAGCCTGTCAGTAGCCGTAGATGAGCTTCCATCTCTCCGGGGTCATCCGCAGGTCTCTCTCTCTAAGCGCCCGTCCTGGAGCAGCACTCCGGGGCTCGCTTTGTCCGGCTCAAATTCTAAAGAATCTCACCGTTGTCTCGTTTCTTTTATTTCTCTTTCATTTGATTCTATTTAAGGAGTTCTGTACTGTACATTTTCATTTTGGAAGCGATAAAAGGCCCAGCTTCTCAAACTCATGGCCAGCGAACCTATTTCTATAAGAATGACGGGAGTTTCGTTGTTCCAATTGTTGCCTGTAAAAAGGTCAAAGTTCAGGCCTTCACTGAATACATGCATACATAAACGAGAAGCATAATGTCCCGTGCCCGCGCATAGCACAGACAGACATTGCATCAGAAATTGTTGTGTAAAACGTCACAAAATGGTAGGCAAAAATGACAGTTCAATCAATAGGAACTTAAGTTAAATGCTTAAAGCATTGTTTGGAAATGTTAATATTAAAATCATTTTATTCAGGACTAATTGCAGATTTCTACAAACAGATTTTACAGCTACAGAACTAATTATCCTACTATCCTGAATCACGAAGGTTCCTTGATCGGGCCTATGATTTTCTTCATCAAAATTAGCCCACAAACTAGTCTAATTCTAAAATAGGTTCAAAATTCACTCTCTGTATTGAGTTTTCAGAGATATCATGTATTTACATTAGATGTTAGGCTAACTAATTTAACAGAATATGTCCAGTTTCCTTTAAAAATAAATTCAATCGATGTTGACATAGCATATCTGAAGTGCCCTTGTACAGCTAAATGCTAAACACTTTGATTACCAAACCCTAATAGTATAAATGCGTTTAAAATGTGTAAAAAGGACCCATGACAACTTTATTACAATGTTAGAATTCACTAATTCACTTTGTTTCTATTGAAAATGTAAAGGAGACAGACTGAAGCTTTGAATTGTTATTCTGATGTGCAACAATAGTTTCCACATATATTTATTAAGCTTTTAATATTATTATTATTGCTAATAATTGGTGTTGTTATGTGGTTCCATTCTGACAGTCACTTTGGATGGCCAACTTCCGCCAATGCTGATTCTTCAAGGTATGTTTTTACTTTCTTTAAATCAAAAATAATGTAATCACGAAAGTAGATGTAGCAGAAAACCGATTAAATCTAATATTCGAGGATATCTTAATCGAAATAAGTATATATAGGCCTATAGTTATTATTGTATAGCCTAAGGATCGTAGCAGAACTATTATAGCATGAATTCATAACCATAAGCTTAAACAGCTACTTTATTACTCATTTATTAAGCTTTAATTGTGTATTTGTTCATAAAAGATAACAGGTCTAATGAAACGACGACTTTTCCATTAACATGTTGAGACAATTGTGTTGAACATAGGTGCCTTCAAAAAATAACGAGCTGAAACTTGTTTGTTTTATAAAACATAATGCAGAAAATATTGTAGGACAAACTTTATATGAAGGCTACAGGCCCATGACATTATGATTTACAGAGCAGCATCAAAACTTTTTTCCACCTATTTTGCTTTTGTCCACGACATGGTCAACAACGTTGAATACTCGAAAGAGTATTTTCAACTACAATGTCTCAATAGGAAATTATAAAAAAAATAATTGTTATGATTACGTATTATGATGATCAATGTTCATAATATGAATATCAGCAGGCTACACAGGCCTACATGATCATATAGGCTCGTAATAGTAGGCTACTGATGACTGCTGCAGCTTATTGTTATTATCCAATTATCAAATGCCATGTTATTCCACAATAGCATTGTAACTTTGTGTCATTTTCTTAGTCGCGCAGAGCAAATTATTCGTGCAAGTAAGTAGAGGCGGCTGAGGGGAGGACGGCTCGTAATAAATGGCTGGAGCGGGACGAATGGAATGTCATCAAATACATGGAAACTACCAGCCATTATTACCCCAAGCCCGTTCTCCCCAATTAATGTGGGCCATAGAAAGTACAGGGTGGCTTTCCAATGCTGCTCAATCGAATGAAGCATTTACAGACCTTGTGAGTGAGCCTCCCTGCAAGACATCATTTGACGAGCACTGTCGTTGTATCATGGTCCCAAACCACCTCCAATTTTGTACCATATTTAGAAACGAATAACAAGACCAGTCCATGTGTAAATGATTTGTATAATGATAAAATTACATTTATATATAGCGACTAAAATATATGCTCAATCTCAAATTTCTTTGAGCAAAACGATCTTCGCAATCAAGGTACATTTCTTGAGTTTGAGTGTAGTTTTTTAAAATCCTGTTATTTTTTAGTTTCAAGTGTTACGGACAAGCCTCTCTCTGCTTCGCATCACATTTTTGTGTGAATCCAGATCAAAAAGGTTATCGACGTGACATTCCTAACTCCAGCGGACAAGAGTGAAAAAGCCCAGGGAAAACATCAGAAGCGCAGTCATGTGGAGCCGGACAGATTGCGTGGTCTCACCACACAAACGTTTGATCGAAAATTGTACAGAAAAAGTTTAACCAAGGAGCTGTCTATTTTATAAGCATTAAACTGCTAACTAACTTCATTGATAAACTTTATTGAACTTTTATGTCAAAATGACATGGACCTACTTATTATTTTAAACAATATAATTCCAGGCTCAATCTCACACTCAATCCGATATCCTACAATAGCGCATATTTCCATTTTAGAATCGACAAGGTCTCAACGACATAGTAATAAGTCACAGGATCAGTGCAATGTCATTTTCAATGCCCGATAGCTTTCGATTTAAACGTCATGGCACATTCCTATTGCACAGCGTCTCCCACTGTAGCATTCTTTCAACTACCTGACTGCTACGGTAATGTCATGCTCAGGTGAGTGAAATGTGCCCGCGCCTTTATGCTATGACGGGCTAAATCCCATCATGTCATGGCGTGCTAAATGAATACAGGTGATATGAGCGGATATGATATCTAGTACAGATAAAAGATAGTCATCCCTGCACTTTGGCCAAATGTGAATGTGGCCACCTATTCAATGAGGAAATAAAGAAGAACGGATGTGTACTAGGGGGCAATTGGGTTACACTGACGTAGTTGACAAACTAGATAATAACGTGATACCATGGACCTATGGACTTGCATTTGTCTTTGTGGCGGACTGAGAGGGTTCAGAGGTTGACAGAACACAATATAGTTGTGACTTACAACAGCGGGAAGAAAACGAGCTGACTGTTAGAGTGGGGTTGTCAGTGTGTAGTGCACAGGTCGGTGGCACCTTAAATGGTGAGGACGGCTAGTGGTAATGACTGGAGCGGTGTTAGAGGAATGGTATCAAATACATCGAACACATTGTTTCCATGTGTTTAATGCCATTCCATTTACTCCGTTCCAGCCATTATTATGAGCCACCCTCCCCTTTTTAAAATATATATTTTTTAAATTTCACCTTTATTTATTAACTAGGTAGGCTAGTTGAGAACAACTTCTCATTTGCAACTGTGACCTGGCCAAGATAAAGCATAGCAATTCGACACATACAACAACACAGAGTTACACATGGAATAAACAAAACATACAGTCAATAATACAGTAGAAAAAAAAGGAAACAAAAAAAGTTTATATACACAGTGAGTGCAAATGAGGTAAGATAAGGGAGTTAAGGCAATAAATAGGCCATGGTGTCGAAGTAATTACAATTAAACACTGGAATGGTAGATGTGCAGAAGATGACTATGCAAGTAGAGATACTGGGGTGCAAAGGAACAAGATAAATAAATAAATACAGTATGGAGAGGAGGTAGATAGATGGGCTGATTACAGATGGGCTATGTACAGGTGCAGTGATCTGTGAGCTGCTCTGACCGCTGGTGCTTAAAGCTAGTGAGGGAGGTAAGAATCTCCAGCTTCAGTGATTTTTGCAGTTCGTTCCAGTCATTGGCAGCAGAGAACTGGAAGGAAAGGCGACCAAATTAGGAATTGTCTTTGGGGGTGACCAGTGAGATATACCTGCTAGAGCGTGTGCTACGAGTGGGTGCTGCTATGGTGACCAGTGATTTGAGATAAGGCAGGGCTTTACCTAGCAGAGACTTGTTGATAACCTGTAGCCAGTGGGTTTGGCGACGAGTATGAAGTGAGGGCCAACCAACGAGAGCGTACAGGTCGCAGTGGTGGGTAGTGTATGGGGCTTTGGTGACGAAATGGATGGCACTGTGATATACTGCATCCAATTTGTTGAGTAGAGTGTTGGAGGCTATTATATAGATGACATCGCCGAAGTCGAGGATCGGTAGGATGGTATGTTTGGCAGCATGAGTGAAGGATGCTTTTTTGTGATATAGGAAACTGATTATAGATTTAATTTTGGATTGGAGATGCTTAATGTGAGTCTGGAAGGAGAGTTTACAGTCTAACCAGACACCTAGGTATTTGTAGTTGTCCACGTATTCTAAGTCAGAGTCGTCCAGAGTAGTGATGCAGGACATGCGGGAAATGATCGATTGAATAGCATGCATTTAGTTTAACTTGCATTTAAGAGCAGGTGGGGGCCACGGAAGGAGAGTTGTATGGCATTGAAGCGCGTCTGGAGGTCAGTTAACACAGTGTCCAAAGAGGGGCCAGAAGTACAGAATGGTGTCGTCTGCATAGAGGTGGATATAAAAATAAAAAATAAATCACCAGCAGCAAGAGTGACATCATTGATGTATACAGAGAAGAGAGTCGGCCCGAGAACTGAACCCTGTGGCACCCCTATAGAGACTGCCAGAGGTCCGGACAACAGGTCCTCCGACTTGACACACTGAGCTCTATCAGTGAAGAAGTTGGTAAACCAGGCGAGGCAATCATTTGAGAAACCAAGGCTGTCGAGTCTGCCGATAAGAATGTGGTGATTGACAGAGTCGAAAGCCTTGGCCAGGTCGATGAATATGGCTGCACAGTAATGTCTCTTATCGATGGCGGTTATGATGTCGCTTGGGACCTTGAACGTGGCTGAGATGCACCCATGACCAGCTCTGAAACCAGATTGCATAGCGGAGAAGGTATGGTGGGATTCTAAATGGTCGGTGATCTGTTTGTTAACTTAGCTTTTGAAGACCTTAGAAAGACATGGTAGGATAGATATAGGTCTGTCGCAGTTTGGGTCTATAGTGTCACCCCCTTGAAGAGGGGGATGACAGTGGCAGCTATCCAATCTTTGGGAATCTCAGACGACACGAAAGAGATGTTGAACAGGCTAGTAATAGGGGTTGCAACAATGGTTTGCAGATCATTTTAGAAAGAGAAGCTCCAGATTGTCTAGCCCGGCTGATTTGTAGGGGTCCAGATTTTGCAGCTCTTTCAGAACATCAGATATCTGGATTTGAGTGAAGGAGAAAAGGACGGGGGCTTTGGCGGGTTGCTGTGGAGAGTGCCGGGCAGCCAGGTGGAAAGCATGGACAGCCATAGAGAAAGGCTTATTGAAATGATCAATTATAGTGGATTTATCAATGGTAACTGTCAGGACCCGGTTACGAACCCGAGTCTCCGGAGTGAGAAACAGTCACTTAACCAACTGAGCCACGAATATTCGACAGAACCCAGAAGATGAGGCAGACACAGCAGTACTTGAGACGGTGTATTTAATGAAGTAAAAAGTGAAGTTCTTCAGGAAAACATATAACTCCACAACCTCAAAAGGAATTCCACAAGAACAATGGTAATCCTCCAAGACAAAAAAGGTCAATCCACAAGGTGGAAGGTATAGCACAAAAAGCCTCAAAAGATACTCAAAAACAAACAAACAAGAACAAAAAACAGAATTCCACAAGAGAGTCCACCGGGATCAACAAGAGTTCACAGAGTACTAGGGCTGGGTGCTAACATACAAACACAGAGCAAAGAACTGAGGAAAACAAAGGGTTTAAATACAATCAGGGGAAACAAGGCACAGGTGCAAATAATAATGGGGATCAAGGGAAAACAAAAGGTCAAAAGGCACAATGGGGGTATCTAGTGACCAAAAACCGTAACAACCCTGGCCAAATCCTGACAGTAACAGTGTGCCCTAGCCTCAGAGCAGTGGGCAGCTAGGAGGAGGTGCTCTTATTCTCCATGGACTTTACAGTGTCCCAGAACTTTTTTGAGTTTGTACTACAGAATGCAAATTTCTGCTTGAGAAAGCTAACCTTAGCTTTCTTAACTGCCTGTGTATATTTGTTCCTAACTTCCCTGAAAAGTAAATATCACGGGGGCTATTCAATGCTAATGCAGAACGCCACAGGAAGTTTTTGTGCTGGTCAAGGGCAGACAGGTCAGAAGTGAACCAAGGACTATATCTATTCCTAGTTCTAATTTTTTAAATGGGGCATGCTTATAGAGGATGCTTATGCTTATGAAGATGGTGAGGAAGTCACTTTTAAAGAATTACCAGGCATCCTCTACTGACGGGATGAGGTCAATGTCATTGCAGGATACCCCGGCCAGGTTGCAGAAGTGTTTTAGGGAGCGTTTGACAGTAATGAGGGGTGGTTGTTTGGTCGCTGACCAATTACGGATGCAGGCAATGATCACTGAGATCTTGATTGAAAACAGCAGAGGTGTATTTGGAGGGCGAGTTAGTTAGGATGATATCTATGAGGGTGCCTGTGTTTACGGATTTGGGGTTGTACCTGGTAGGGTTGTTGATAATTTGTGTGAGATTGAGGGCATCAAGCTTAGATTGTAGGATGGCCGGGGTGTTAAGCATGTCCCAGTTTAGGTCACCTAGTGGCACGAGCTCAGAAGATAGATGGGGGGCAATCAATTCACATGTGGTGTCGAGGGCACAGCTGGGGGCAGAGGCTGGTCTACTGCTCTATAGCAAGCGGCAACAGTGAGAGACTTGTTTCTGGAAAGGTTCATTTTTAGAAGTAGAAGCTCAAATTGTTTGGGTACAGACCTGGATAGTAAGACAGAACTCTGCAGGCCATCTTTGCAGTAGATTGCAACACCACCCCCTTTGGCAGTTCTATCTTGGTGGAAAATGTTGTAGTTAGGGATGGAGATTTCAGGGTATTTGGTGATTTTCCTAAATCAGGATTCAGACACGGCTAAGACATCCGGGTTGGCGGAGTGTGCTAAAGCATTGAGTAAAACAAACTTAGGTAGTAGGCTTCTAATATTAACATGCATGAAACCAAGGCTTTTATGGTTACAGACGTCAACAAATGACCTGGGAAGTGGGAGTGGAGCAAGGAACTGCAGGACCTGGATTAACCTCTACATCACCAGAGGAGAAGTAGGATAAGGGTAACGCTAAAGGCTATACGAACTGGCTGTCTAGCAGGTTCGTAACAGAGAGTAAAAGGAGCAGGTTTCTGGGAACGATAGCATAGATTCAAGCCATAGTGTACAGACAAAGGTAAGACGTGAGTACATTGAGGTAAACCTAGGCATTGAGTAATGATGAGAGAGATATAGTCTCGAGAGACGTTTAATCCAGGTGATGTCATCGCATATGTAGGAGGTGGAACATGGTTGTTAAGGCATATTGAGCAGGGCTAGAGGCTCTACAGTGAAATAAGACAGTTATCACTAACCAGGACAGTAATGGACGAGGCATATTGATATTAGAGAGAGGCATGCATAGCCAAGTGAACATATGGGTCCAGTAAGTGGTTGGGCTGGCTGGGGACATGGCGATTTAGACAGTTAGCAGCAGACAGTTAACAAGCTAGCAGTTAGCAGACTGGTTTAGCAGACCGGGTTTGCAAGCAAGCAAGCAGTTAGCAGACCGGGGCAAGCAAGGGCAAGCAAGCGCAAGCAAGCGAGAGCGTTCCGAGCTAAAGGTTAGCTGATGACCGCTAGCAGTAGTTTGCTGACTGATAGGTAGGTGGTAGGTAGTTAGCTGGCTAGCTTCAGTTGAGGGATTCCAGATCCAAAGTAAATATAAATACTTTAGAAAAAAAGCAGATCCATGCTACATTGGGTGAGGCGGGTTGCAGGAGAGTATTTAGAAGTTGAGGTTTAGGTAAATATTTGAAAAAGATATGCGAAGAAAAAGATGTATACAAGGGACACAACAGGAAAAAGACGTCTGACTGCTACACCATCCCTCAGCAGCCTCCTGTGGTGGAGTGAGCAGTGTCAGGTGGTTGGTTGTTCAGTGATTGAGGGAGGACTAGTTTGCTCCTTCCTGACCCCATGTCCCCATCCCCACCCATACACACCTCTACTTGCTGGTGGGTGCTGAATGAAGCTGGCACAATAGAAAAGTTTATCTTGGACTAACACTGCATGTGGACACTTGTTTCTCTTGGCACAGAGAGGAAATTAGCAGCTTGAGCTAAAATTACATTCTTTTCCTTTGCTAGGGCCAAGGCGAGGGCTGATCAATCACGTATACAACAATGACCGCCCTGCAACCACACCAGGACCGCACTGTGACCACAGTGGTCACACAGCAAACACAACATGACCACAATCGATCAATGTCTGCTACCTCTGTGACAACCCAATGGTCCATCGTCATAGATAAAGAACATGCATCAACATTTTACTTTCAAAACGGTTTGTTTTCATTTTATATTCCTCTTACTTCACTGACTTACCTTAACACTCTCTTTGTCAGAGTAGCTAGCTACTAAAGTGATTACTGTACAGGTGACAACAAACCACTCTAAACCTCATGCAGGTAACTGCCAAAATAAAGGAAACGCCAACATAAAGCATTTTAATAGGGTGTTGGGGCCACCACGAGGCACCAGAACAACTTCAATGCCCCTGTAGCCAAAACAATAAGCAACTGTGCATTTTTATACATGGCCCTCAGCATGATGGGATACTAAATGCTTAATTAACTCAGGAAACACACCTGTGTGGAAGCACCTGATTTCAATATACTTTGTATTCCTCATTTACTCAAGTGGTTCCTTTATTTTGCCAGTTACCTGTAGATCCCAGCGTGATCTCATTCCAACACCTATGACCACACGTTGACCGTGTTTCAACTTCAATGCCCTGACAATCTTACGGTCACTCATTATGGGTCCTTGGGTTTGCCAGGTCTGGATCCTTCCTGCCCCCGTAGATGAGTTTGTCTCTTGATTATGACTGCTTCCTCCCCCGTCACCTCCGACCTGATGAAGGCATCCTAACGTCACTGAGCCCTCCATTAAATCACTTGGGCTCAGTCGCAGAGCTGACAATTAGAGAGATGCATGCACGTCAGTGACGTTTAGGGTCAAAATGAGTGTGTCCGTCATATGTAAGCATCTTGTTGATCCCTCTAGTCCCCTACATTGACAATCCCTCTACTGTAATGTTTGTATTGGTCAAACATGTTACAGGCCAAACAAGCTATACTAGTTGGCTTGATGTGTTCCAAAGGTCTGCAGGGAGTCATTGGCATCATGTCTTATGAAATAAGCACACAGAGGTTATGCACCTCTTATGCACCAGATGTGTTGTGTGAGCACCAGTCAGTGTTTCGCTTAAAAACAGATTATTTGGGCCAAATCTAAATGAACCATGTTTCTCTTCTCCCCTCATGTTTTTCGGGTGGTTGTTGTCGTCCATCAGGAGCATGGGTTTGACTCCAACTCCCAGAATTCCCCAGAGCTTTGGAGGAAATTCAGACAGAGGAGGTGTGATGCTCAGTGAAAGGTTTCAGACTGCAGAATGTCCCCACTGCCTGCCCCTCTGACTCCGGTCTGAGCCTCAGCCATCACACAGGGTCTCCCAGAGGCCTCTTCAGGGGCCCCACACTTAGAACTCCAAGCAGAGGGAGAGCGATGGAAGTCGAAGAGAGCGAGAGAGAATAAGAGAAAACAAGAGGGAAATAGGGAGCAAGGGGCGATGAAGAGATTGGAGTTAATAAGAGAGGGACATGGTAGGGAAAAAGAGTAGGAGGCAGGAGAGTTAGAGTGATAGGGCTAAAATAAATGATATAATTTATTATGTCTGGAAATGCACACAACACTACTACATACATATGCAAATCTATTACCAGGATTCAGATATATCTATACTACTTGCCCTCCCCTTTCCTCTTTCCATCCTCTCTCATTGCTCAGTTCAATTTTTTTCTCCCAGCCAAACCCTTAATTTTTTCTCTCTCTTCCCCTCTCTCTCTATTTGACCTGGTTTCCATTTGTTTTCCAATTTATCTACTCTCCCTCCAACTCTTGCTTGCTCTAATTTGCCCCCCCCCACTCTCTGTATATCCCCTGCCCCTCTCTCTCTCCTTCTCTCCTCCCTCTCCCTCGCTGCATGTAAAAACAAGAGGCTGGGGTCAGGCTAGATTCGGTTGGGCAGCTGATGCATGGCGTGTTGAAATCTATCTGCAGGAGCCGTCACTTTTCTCATCACCAGCGCTCTCAATAAACAATGAGCTCTCTCCAATTCTAGCCAACTCCCGCTACCCGACACCCCCTCTCGCACTGTTAGCCAAGGAGGAGTGTGTGTGTGTGTGTGTGAGTGAGTGTGGTTTTATTGGAAGGAGGAGGTAGGGTGGAGTGTTGGGAAGACATGGAGACAGGTCAAACTCAGTGCATTCGCCCTGACCCCTCCGAAACACTCACAGATTACAGCGGGAGATAGGAGAGGAGGGATGAAGAAATTGAGGGATGAAGGGGTTACAGGCTGCAGGGGGTAAGGGGCGGTCAGCTGTCGTTCCAAACCATTTTTCCCCCCGCCCGTCCTTTTTCGTGTTCGCTGTCAGCAATGCGTTTGGTTGCGGTCCCGTGACTGGTCCAAGAGCAATTCCTCCCAGACCTTCCTTCCTCCTTCGCCAAGAATAACAGGAGAGCTCGGCCCGTCAGTCTCCTGTCCCTCACCGCCTGTCTGACTGTCCGTGCTCTAATTCTTAACATGCGGAACGGAACAGGAGAGGGGGAGTCCAGCTCATATACTCGCCATGAATGTGTGGCACCGAGGTCATGTGTTTTCATGTGATGGAGAATGTTGTCCGGGTGAGTCTACATCTATCAAATGTTTCTTTCCTCATGTACAAGAGAGAAAGATGGAGATGAGGAAATAGTACACTAAATGCCTTGCGAAACCACACCATATCCCATCTGAAAGGTTACAGAGAGGTGAAAGTGGTGGTGGTTGGGGACTGGCTGGCAGAACACAAGGAGGAGTTAAGGGGAAAGTCAGGGCAGGGTCATCCACTGGCAGCGTCCATCCACCATGTCCATCTTCCATATCCTCCCCACTTACAACAAACACCCAGACAGTATGTAGTTCCACCACTGTCTATGGAACATCTCCAACTCTAGACCACAACTTATCACCTGGCCAATTCATGCCCACTTGGCTTGTGTTGAGGCTGCAGCCTGGCTAGGTCTGTGTCTGTGTTGAAGGGTCCAGCCCGGGAATCAGAGACCTGGGGAATTTCAACCGGCAAGCCCCAGTAGGAGCACCCCTCCCTCTGGAAGCTCGAAGGCTATCAGGGCCTGTCAGGAGCCCAGCGGGTGGAGGGGTATGAAAGGTATGGAGGGAGGGAGGGATGGGAGACAGGTGCAGCTCAGATGCCGAGGAGGAAAACGAAACTCAGGTCACCTTATCTTCTCCAGCCTTTTTATACCCCCCAGTGCTGTCACTCTCCCCTCTTCTCCTTCCCTTCGGTTCTCTTCCTCTGTTAGCCCTCACTTGGCATTTTGTTTTGCTTGAACCCTTCTTTGAAACTCTTTAGAGATACCACATTGTCACGCTGACAGGAAGCTGACACACAATAACTGTACATGGGTTGGACCAATGGTGCCAGGAAATGAAAAAGGGAGACATACCTTTCTCATCTCTTTACGTGCACCCAAATGTGTTTTGGTTTGTTGGTGATGATGACAGAGTTTTGACCCTTTGGTCGCAGGTGACCAAACAAAGACCAGAGGCTTGAAATGTCTAAAGTTATTTTTTTCTTCTTCTATAGGTTCACAGGTAGGAGAGGGCGAGAGAGAGAGCGAGAGAGAGAGAGAGAGGTCCCCGAGGTCACAGTAAGTTGACCTCCTGAAAGGTTTACAGCCAGGTCAGTCCAAGAGACTCTTGAACTCTCCACTTGCCCCTCCCTTCTCGTTTTACCGTTCTCCACGCAGGCCTTAGCAACACATGCACGGCACCCACAAACCCCATGCAACAACTACACACCAAGTTTGTAGTGTACAGCAAATTAAGTACAATCCCTTCACTGAGCAGTAAACAGCACAGCAGATCTACCCACTTGAGCATTATTTGGTACAAATCACTTTCAATCCCAGCTAGTTGAACAGGATAGTTTGAAATTGAATTTTTATGGAAACATCTGTCTCTCCTTCTCCCCGCCCCTCCACTCCCTTCTCCATATATCTTCTCTTTCCCCTCTTTTCTGTCTTTCCCCACTTCCCGAACTTTCATGTCTTGTCCAGAGAGACATTCCTACTATGCTATAAAGCCGCTCTGATCTAGGGTTTAGCGTTACTAGACTGAGGTGATGAGAAGGTGGGAGTTGTGTGTGTGCCCTTGTCTGGACCAGAGTAAATCACAGCCACCCAGGAGGGAGATGGTATGAGTCTGTGTGGCTGGGGCTGGGAATCGGGCTGGGGCTGAGCTGGAGGTTGATTGGCTTCCATGAGGGAGATCCATCGTCCAGGGGCCTGTCCCTATAAATCAGATGGATAATTAGGTGAGGAGAAGAGCTTAAGTGGGCTTATCACTGTGATGAATACCGGCCTCCCCCGGGCTCTCCGTCCGGATGGACCCACGGGCCTTCTGGGCTGTTTACGAGCCGCACCGAGCCAGGAGAGAGAGTGTGTGTAAGGTAACAGGGCCGAGGGAGTAATGGCTCCACAAGGATAAGTGTGTGTTTGTGTTTGTACAGTGGGGTCCGAAATTGACACCATGTCATGGCTCTCCTGTGAGGATCCAAAGATCCGGTTATCGTGGATCAGCTCTACAGAACCCTCTCACCCGCAGAGGGGGATGGGGAGGGATTGATGTTTTTTTTTTTTTAATGACACCTCACGGCAGACCGACTCCTTTCTGGTCTCTAGCTTGGGAGAATGGAATGTCTGTGTGTTTACAGAAGAGTGACAACCCAAAACTTCAACATCAATCAATGAATACTGGGACAATATATTTCAACATCTGAATGGTGGGAATGATGAGAGATGGAATATGGAAAATTAATGTATATTTTGTGATGTCATTAATATTGATAGAAAGATGTTATGAATTCAGCAAAAAATAAATAAACGTCCTCTCACTGAACTGCGTTTTTTTCAGCAAACTAAACGTGTAAATATTTGTAGGAACATAACAAGATTCAACAACTGAGACATAAACTGAACAAGTTCCACAGACATGTGACGAACAGAAATGGAATAATGTGTCTCTGAACAAGGTGGGGTCAAAATCAAAAGTAACAGTCAGTATCTGGTGTGGCCACCAGCTGCATTATGTACAGCAGTGCGTCTCCTCCTCATGGACTGCACCAGATTTGCCAGTTATTTCTGTGAGATGTAACCCCACTCTTCCACCAAGGCACCTGCAAGTTCCCGGACATTTCTGGGGGGAATGGCCCTAGCCCTCACCCTCCGATCCAACAGGTCCCAGATGTGCTCAATGGGATTGACATCTGGGCTCTTAGCTGGCCATGGCAGAACACTGACATTCCGGTTTTACAGGAAATCACGCACAGAACGAGCAGTATGACTGGTGGCATTGTCATGCTGGAGGGTCATGTCAGGATGAGCCTGCAGGAAGGATACCACATGAGGGAGGAGGATGTCTTCCCTGTAATACACAGCGTTGAGATGACCTGCAATGACAAGACGCTCAGTCCGATGATGCTGTGACACTCCGCCCCAGACCATGACGGACCCTCCACCTCCAAATCGATCCCGCTCCAGAGAACAGGCCTCGGTGTAATGCTCATTCCTTAAACAATAAACGCAAATCTGACCATCACCACTGGTGAGACAAAACCGCGAAGTGAAGAGCAATTTTTGCCAGGCCTGTCTGGTCCAGCAATGGTGGGTTTGTGCCCACTGATGTTGTTGCTGGGGATGTCTGGTGAGGACCTGCCTTATAACAGGCCTACAAGCTCTCAGTCCAGCCTCTCTCAGCCTATTGTGGACAGTCTGAGTGGAGGGATTGTACGTTCCTGGTGTAACTCGGGCAGTTGCTGTTGCCATCCTGTACCTGTCCCGCAGGTGTGATGTTTGGATGTACCGAACCTGTGCAGGTGTTTTTACACGTAGTCTGCCACTGCGAAGACAATCAGCTGTCCGTATTGACTCCCTGTAGCGCTGTTTTAGGCGTCTCACAGTGCCGACATTGCAATTTATTGCCTTGGCCACATCTGCAGTCCTCATTCCTCCTTGCAGCATGCCTAAGGCACGTTCACGCAGATGAGCAGCGACCCTGGGCATTTTTCTTTTGGTGCTTTTAAGAGTCAGAGAAATGTCTCTTTAGTGTCCTAAGTTTTCATAACTGTGACTTTGATTGCCTACCGTTTGTAAGCTGTTAGTGTCTTAAAAACTTCTTAGGGCTAGGCCCCTTTTTTCTCCATTTCCGCCTGAATGACGTGTCCAAAGTAAACGGCCTGATGCTCAGGCCCTGTAGCCAGGATATGCATATATTTGGTACCATTGGAAAGAAAACACTTTGAAGTTTGTAGAAACGTTAAAATAATGTAGGAGAATATAACACAATAGATATGGTTTGAGAAAAAAATGGTTTGAGAAAAATACGTTTTTCTTTTTGAGAGACCATGCTCTTATAATGGCATGTAAAGGGCATACTCAATGCTATCTCCCAGGATGTAATTTCTATGGCTTCCACAGGGTGGCCGCAGTCTGTTAAAGGTTTCAGGCTTGTAACTTCCAAAACAAATAAGAAATATTTGTTTTAGTACAGGGACACAGTCTTGGAAATACGTGTTTGAGTGCGCCATTAAGAAAGGACACACCTGCTAAAATCAGTTTCCTATTGAACATACTTCTTTCCATGAGAAATATTAGAGTTTGATTACATTGTAGGGTATCTGAGGAGTAAATAGAAATATTTTGACTTGTTGAAACAAAGTTTAGGGGTAGATTTTTGGATTCCTTTCTCTGCATGTTGAACAAGCGGATTACTCAAATCGATGATGGCAACTAAACAGACTTTTTGGGATATAAAGAAGGATTTTATCTAACAAAACGACACTACATGTTATAGCTGGGACCTTTTGGATAACAAATCAGAGGAAGATTTTCAAAAAGTAAGTGAATATTTAATCGCTATTTGTGAATTTATGAAGTCTGTGCATGTGGAAAAATATTTTGATGTGGGGCGCAGTCCTCAAACAATCGCATGACATGCTTTCGCTGTTTCTTTTTGTTGCTGAGTTTACATGGAAACATTGTAACTTTAGGAGCTTGTACACTGTGTATATCAGGTTTACATCTAAATATTGTAAAAATGATATGATTAAATATGAGAATACTTTTGTGAAGATAGCAATGTGATTTTAGCCTTCTAAATGATACCATACCCCATTTAAAGGCACTTACATATTTTGTACAGAATATATATTATAATAATAATAATAATAATATATGCCATTTAGCAGACGCTTTTATCCAAAGCGACTTACAGTCATGTGTGCATACATTCTACGTATGGGTGGTCCCGGGGATCGAACCCACTACCCTGGCGTTACAAGCGCCATGCTCTACCAACACATACAGAATATATGTCTCAAAGCTTGAAAATGATTATTGAACCTGTCTCCTGCCCTTCATCTATACTGATTGAAGTGGATTTAATAGGTGACGATAAAAGATCACAGCTTTCACCTGGTCAGTCTATTATTTTGTACACTCAGTGTATGTTGTAATTTTTAAACTAGTTTTTTTTCAGGAAGGCAGATAGTGTTTTAATCAAAATAAAACCCTTTGGTATGTGAAAAAACAGAATCCTACTCATGAGTCCATGTGGTTAATTTATGTCACTTTTGTTTTGAGCCTACTTCACTGTGGGCTCCAAAATGAATGCAATCGCCTTTCACACAATGCAAACTCCTCCCACTGGGGTAACCTGTGCCAGATAACAGAATCCCTGTCACATGTGAAGTGTTCCAAAAACACATATTTTCTCACGATTTCACATTTAAATTTTGCATCCCCATGTTCTCACATGTAGTTTCATGTTGTCACATGTTTATTCACGTCACATGTTATCAGATTAACTTCCTGTAAAATCCCATGATCAAGATGTGGTTTTCATGTGGTTTTTCCGTAAGGGTCATACCCCAAAGGCATGCTAACCTCTCACCATTACCAATAACAGGGGAGGTTAGCATGTCTTGGGGGTATGTTCTTTGACCCTCTAATTTTCATACTTATCATTCAATTCAGGATTATCCATAACCATGGTAGCTTCCACATTAACGTAGAAGTGTTTCGAAACATTCTATGTGTAATTGCAATAACAGTGACTACAAAATGACACAATACATTATTTACCATTCATTTTTATTGGGCACAAAATCTGAAACACAATCAAAACAAACTGAAAATGCATCCAACAAGATTGTAAAGTCTGTTACGTTCCCCAGCAAAAGGAGAAAAACAAGTCACTAATACTGTCACACCCTGACCATAGTTTGCTTTGTATGTTTCTATGTTTTGTTTGGTCAGGGTGTGATCTGAGTGGGTATTCTATGTTACACGTCTAGTTTGTCTATTTCTATGTTTGGCCTGATATGATTCTCAATCAGAGGCAGGTGTTAGTCATTGTCTCTGATTGGGAACCATATTTAGGTAGCCTGTTTGGTGTTGGGTTTTGTGGGTGATTGTTCCTGTCTCTGTGTTTCACAAGATAGGGCTGTTTTGGTTTTTCACATTTCTTGGTTTTGTTAGTCTATTCATGTATAGTTTCTTTATTAAAAACCATGAATAATAACCACGCTGCGTTTTGTTCCGCCTCTCCTTCAACTCAAGAAAACCGTTCCAAATACAGATGAGGAAATTAAGAGAGTCACTGGCCAGCAAACAAAACGAAAGAGGCTGGGTTTTAGGAGGGGTTCTGAAAGAAGTGTCCAATGAAAGTTGACAAGCAACAACTACTGGAACCTAAAAGGCAGCCACCATGAGCGTCCACTTATTTGCCCACTAAGAGGCAACAAAATAAATTCCACACCAAACGTATTGACAGGAAGCAAACCAAAAAGTGGCAGCAAAACAAAATCACATAAAGGATTGTCTAGAAATCAAAATCGGGAGAGGCAACTAAAGGTGTTGACCCTCTGTGTCAATCAAGACAACTGGAGCACTGGTCAGCCACTCTTAAATAGCACCCGGGCCAGCACAGGTGAAACACCTTCTGCTAAAGTCCAACCTCAAAACATGAATGGAAAAACCAGCCTGTAACAAGGTTGATATAGTCATTGCTGTGCTAGGAATATGGGACCAAATACTAAACTGTTGACTATTTTATTTATACTAATATTTAGGGGTTTGGAAATTGTATAAGTATAAAATAATATAGTTTCCGAATGTTTTTAGGATACAACATAGCTCAGTATTTGAAATATTTATTTTAAGCAATCATTATTGCTCATCTAACAAAACCCTTTCTCCAGTTAAACAAGATCTGAGGAGCTAGATGTAGTTGAAGCCGCAGTGATAGTAATGACTGAACACAGTGGCAATATTGCTAGTTAATCACCATACATCGGGTCCTGCGGTGGATAGGCTTGCAAAAGACAGGCCACAGAGGTGTCTACAGTTTCTGCCGCCAAGCCTCCCTGTCTTCGATAACACATCCAGCGCTGAAGACGAGTCCTCACACCACTTGACATGTCACCTCTAGCTGAACTTCCATTACCCCTACCTCTGTCCAACCTCCTTCTTACCCCCTGCTCTCTACTCCTACACACCTCTCACACCGCCTGTCCTCACGCACCCTTATGTGTGCATGCTGGAATGCCTGAAAATCTATCTCCGGTGTACACACACACACACACACACACACACACACACACACACACACACACACACACACACACACACACACACACACACACACACACACACACACACACACACACACACACACACACACACACACACACACACACACACACACCTCTCTACTGGTAGCCACAGGGTCAGTCCCTGCCTCTACCTCCCTAGAAGCCCAAACACAGCAGTGTCCAACCCACACGACTCGACCAGGTGAGCCCTACGGTGCAGCTCTGCCTCTGGGCTCAGGCCTCTCAGCCATTCATCACCCAGACGACACATTCCTGCTGAACGCCTGGGCGGCTTGCACTGCTCTCTGACGCCTACGACCCAGCAGCCTACTGGCCCTGGGGTGAGCTCACTGAGAAGGCATAGCAGACTTTGTTTTACAGTAGGTTCACTTTAGTTTACATCATTTTAAAGCAGTACTTTACTTGATACCTAAAAAAGGAAATGTTGATGACCAAAACCAATAATTTATGCATAAATTCAGTTCAGTACATATACTTGAACAACCACATAAACAGTGTAGGCTAGTTTACAGGAATTAAGTCCATCCAATCAAGCCCTAGCTCTTAGATTCAGCACTATCTACAGTAAATCGTCCTTGAGTCTAGCTAAAACCCTCTTACTCATGTCCATGCCTGCTTTTCCCCTGTACTCAGTCACACCTGTATATAAGTCTCAATACTGTCTACACCACACCAGCAGCCCAGCCACTTTCACCAGACCTGATCCCACACCACCAACCGACAAAATCTGTGTTTGCAACGCCATGCTCTTCCATCTGTGTACAATCTGATGCCGCTGCTTTCCTATTTGTTCGTGTTTTCCTCTATCTCTCTCGGCTCTGAGTCCCAGCAACAGCTGGAGCAGCTGGAGATCATAGATTTCAGACTGGTTCATTGTTTGATGTCCTCTGACATGCTCGCGCGTTGTTCTCCTTGCACTCCTGCTTCTCCTCCGCTCCTTTCCTCCGTCAGAGATGGATGGAAGGATGAAGCGGCTTCTCTTTCAAATAGACCGTTGTGTGTTTCCTGTTCAAAGGTTCACTACCAGTTGTCACGCTGCTTTAATTACACAGATCTCTGACTCTAATCAGTCCACCAATGGGCATGGCTGGAATCACCCGGGACTTCCTGATCTGAGTTTATTGGCTAATCCACAAAGGAAGGACCAGATGCTCTGACGTTAGTCTTTCTACTACTATTTAGAATACATAAATGCTGGAAGAATGATGGTATTAACAATTTGTTGGATTTCTTCGGCAAAGCCAATCTGGCGGTGGAATTCTTTGACTTGATTAAAGGCATTGTCTTTGTGTTTTATGTGGTGGGGTGTGTGCAAATGTATGTTACCACCTCTGGTTGTACTCATAATCCTGCTATTCCACAGCGTGTTTGTGTGCTGGGGTAAGCATTTGTGTGTGGGTGTTTGTGTTCTTTTAGTTACGAAGTGAAAGTTATGGTTTTCGGGTGAAGTATGTACTGAAGAGTGGCAAGAAAAAGTATGTGAACCCTTTGCAAATACCTGGATTTCTGCATAAATTGGTCATACAATTTGATCTGATCTTCATCTAGGTCACAACAATAGACGAACACAGTCCGCTTAAACTAATAACACAAACAATTTATAAATGTTCATGTATTTATTGAACACAGTGTGTAAACATTCATTTACATTACATTTAAGTCATTTAGCAGACGCTCTTATCCAGAGCGACTTACAAATTGGTGCATTCACCTTATGACATCCAGTGGAACAACCACTTTACAATAGTGCATCTAAATATTTTAAGGGGGGAGGGGGTGAGAAGGATTACTTTATCCTATCCTAGGTATTCCTTAAAGAGGTGGGGTTTCAGGTGTCTCCGGAAGGTGGTGATTGACTCCGCTGTCCTGGCGTCGTGAGGGAGTTTGTTCCACCATTGGGGAGCCAGAGCAGCGAACAGTTTTGACTGAGCTGAGCGGGAACTGTACTTCCTCAGTGGTAGGGAGGCGAGCAGGCCAGAGGTGGATGAACGCAGTGCCCTTATTTGGGTGTAGGGCCTGATCAGAGCCTGGAGGTACTGAGGTGCCGTTCCCCTCACAGCTCCGTAGGCAAACACCATGGTCTTGTAGCGGATGCGAGCTTCAACTGGAAGCCAGTGGAGAGAGCGGAGGAGCGGGGTGACGTGAGAGAACTTGGGAAGGTTGAACACTAGACGGGCTGCGGCGTTCTGGATGAGTTGTAGGGGTTTAATGGCACAGGCAGGGAGCCCAGCCAACAGCGAGTTGCAGTAATCCAGACGGTTGCATTCACAGTGCAGGGTGGGAAAAGTATGTGAACCCTTGGATTTAATAACTGGTTGACCCTCCTTTGGCAGAAATAACCTCAACCAAAAGTTTTCTGTAGTTGCGGATCAGACCTGCACAACTGTCAGGAAGAATTTTGGTCCATTCCTCTTTACAAAACTGTCTCAGTTCAGCAATATTCTTGGGATGTCTGGTGTGAACTGCTCTCTTGAGGTCATACCACAGCATCTCAATCGGGTTGAGGTCAGGACTCTGACTGGGCCATTCCAGATGGCGTATTTTCTTTTGTTGAAGCCATTCTGTTGATGATTTACCTATGTGTTTTGGGTCATTGTCCTGTTGCATCACCCAACTTCTGCTGAGTTTCAATTGGTGGAAAGATAGCCTAACATTCTTCTGCAAAATGTCTTGATAAACTTGGGAATTAATTTTTCCGTCGATGATAGCAAGCTGTCCAGGCCCCGAGGCAGCAAAGCAGCCCCAAACCATGATGCTCCCTCCACCATACTTTACAGTTGGGATGAGGTTTTGATGTTGGTGTGCTGACTCCTGACTCAAATGAGCTTTTGGAGAAGTCATTAGCCTAGGGGTTCACATCATTTTTCCAACCTGTGAATGTTTAAATGATGCATTCTATATAGACAAGAAAAATACAATAACTTGTGTGCTATTAGTTTACGCACACCGTGTTTGTCTATTGTTGTGACTTAGATGAAGATCAGATCAAATTCGATGACCAATTTATGCAGACATCCAGGTAATTCCAAAGGGTTCATATACAGTGCCTTGCGAAAGTATTCGGCCCCCTTGAACTTTGCGACCTTTTGCCACATTTCAAGCTTCAAACATAAAGATATAAAACTGTATTTTTTGTGAAGAATCAACAACAAGTGGGACACAATCATGAAGTTGAACGACATTTATTGGATATTTCAAACTTTTTTAACAAATCAAAAACTGAAAAATTGGGCGTGCAAAATTATTCAGCCCCTTTCCTTTCAGTGCAGCAAACTCGCTCCAGAAGTTCAGTGAGGATCTCTGAATGATCCAATGTTGACCTAAATGACTAATGATGATAAATACAATCCACCTGTGTGTAATCAAGTCTCCGTATAAATGCACCTGCACTGTGATAGTCTCAGAGGTCCGTTAAAAGCGCAGAGAGCATCATGAAGAACAAGGAACACACCAGGCAGGTCCGAGATACTGTTGTGAAGAAGTTTAAAGCTGGATTTGGATACAAAAAGATTTCCCAAGCTTTAAACATCCCAAGGAGCACTGTGCAAGCGATAATATTGAAATGGAAGGAGGGTCAGACCACTACAAATCTACCAATACCTGGCCGTCCCTCTAAACTTTCAGCTCATACAAGGAGAAGACTGATCAGAGATGCAGCCAAGAGGCCCATGATCACTCTGGATGAACTGCAGAGATCTACAGCTGAGGTGGGAGACTCTGTCCATAGAACAACAATCAGTCATATATTGCACAAATCTGGCCTTTATGGAAGAGTGGCAAGAAGAAAGCCATTTCTTAAAGATATCCATAAAAAGTGTCGTTTAAAGTTTGCCACAAGCCACCTGGGAGACACACCAAACATGTGGAAGAAGGTGCTCTGGTCAGATGAAACCAAAATGGAACTTTTTGGCAACAATGCAAAACGTTATGTTTGGCGTAAAAGCAACACAGCTCATCACCCTGAACACACCATCCCCACTGTCAAACATGGTGGTGGCAGCATCATGGTTTGGGCCTGCTTTTCTTCAGCAGGGACAGGGAGAATGGTTAAAATTGATGGGAAGATGGATGGAGCCAAATACAGGACCATTCTGGAAGAAAACCTGATGGAGTCTGCAAAAGACCTGAGACTGGGATGGAGATTTGTCTTCCAACAAGACAATGATCCAAAAGATAAAGCAAAATCTACAATGGAATGGTTCAAAAATAAACATATCCAGGTGTTAGAATGGCCAAGTCAAAGTCCAGACCTGAATCCAATCGAGAATCTGTGGAAAGAACTGAAAACTGCTGTTCACAAATGCTCTCCATCCAACCTCACTGAGCTCGAGCTGTTTTGCAAGGAGGAATGGGAAAAAATTTCAGCCTCTCGATGTGCAAAACTGATAGAGACATACCCCAAGCGACTTACAGCTGTAATCGCAGCAAAAGGTGGCGCTACAAAGTATTAACTTAAGGGGGCTGAATAATTTTGCACGCCCAATTTTTCAGTTTTTGATTTGTTAAAAAAGTTTGAAATATCCAATAAATGTTGTTCCACTTCATGATTGTGTCCCACTTGTTGTTGATTCTTCACAAAGAAATACAGTTTTATATCCTTATGTTTGAAGCCTGAAATGTGGCAAAAGGTCGCAAAGTTCAAGGGGGCCGAATACTTTCGCAAGGCACTGTACCTTTTCTTGCCACTGTATGTGACTTTGTATGGACGTATGCGAGTGCGTTTCATTGAGTTTGTGTATTGCTGTTTGCAGGGATATTTACCAAGTCAGAGATGTAATTGATGTGATGCAGGGCTGCAGGGTCTGCTCAAGGGAGAGGGAGAGGAGGAGGGAGGAGGAGGATTTTAGGCCAGATGTGGCGTGGTGAGAGAGACATGGCTGTCTGGCAGGCAGGCAGAGATGAACGAGACCTGGCAACTCTCCTCTAGGTGGGGGAGACCTGGAGGGAATGATACCGGCCGGTACGTAACATACTATAGAGACCTGTAGCTGCACAGCGCAAGCGAGAAAGAGAGAGAGCAAGCGAGAGAATGAGAGAGAGAGAGAGAGAGAGAGAGGGAGAGAGAGAGAGAGAGGGAGGGATGGATGGATGGAAGGATGGATAAATACCATGCCTCCCTCTTTCCCATGCTGTGGATGTATCTCTTGCACTAAAGTGGCAGATTGTTAAAACAGAGGAAGGACAAGAGAGTGCAATTGTGGCTTTGTTTGAGAAACTAAGCAAGAGATTGGGAAGAGGGAGCTGTTTTGGATGAGCTGTGTGTGTGTGTGACGTTTGGGGGGCTGCCAGGCCGGGCAGGGCCCAAGCTGTGGGCATTGTTGGCTGATCAGGAGGACAGGCCTCAGGCCAGGGGTCTGCACTGTGCCCCCTTCAGCCCTGTCACCCTGGCCGTTATTGATGGGACAGCAAGGCAATGGACCACTGGGACAGGAGGGTCCCCAGGCCCCAAACCCCCACTATAGGGACAGGCAGCGACACCCCCTCCACCCTAGATGAATAAGAAACAGCTGGGAGAAGACTGTCCAGCAACTAAGGTCTGGGGGGGTTTGAGGGGTCAACCCCCCCCCCCCCCCGAATGAAATCGGTTTATTTTCTGGTGCTGACAAGAGTGTCAGTGTTAATTAAAGACAACGGGAGAGAAGCAACAGATTTTCCCCAGCTACCAAAGAAAGGGGATTGGACAAAGTCTCACTCGACAAAGGGGTTTTCAGATGAATATTACACAATGCCCATTTCAGTTGTTTTGCCCAACATTTCAACAAACTGAATCCCATTTTAATGCATTTAAGATATTCATCTTCTTTTAAGCTATTTTTGTATATTCATCAGCAGTTGTCGTCCCAGTTCCATTTTCAGTTCAGTGATGTTCCCTCCACAGAGGGAAGTGCAGAGCAGTCTGCACAGATACAGTTAGGCCACAATGAGATACAGGCAGACGTGCTGCCATGACGATGGCTCTGTTGACGCTGACGACAATTATCCCTGCCCCTGAGCGACGGCGCACCAGATCAGAACCCCTTCGCTGTGCCGCAGGAGACCCGATGCGTTCTGACAGAGCTGTCAGCGGCCAGGTGGCGTGTTTGGGCTTTTTTCTCCTTTGCCAGCCCCGACCGTCACAGTCACCACCTCTATACCTCTCCTCTCCACAGCCGGTAATTTCGGCAGCCAACGTCGAAGCAGGGTGCCACCACCGTTGCACGTCGCTCATGTCTTAATTTCCCTCCGCAAGGCCCCGTTGTTCTGGCTGACAGTGAAAAATGGTTAGTCGGCTCGCATCTCTTTGCCGGAGCGCGCAAGGCCAAATGGCGCAACATCTGGCGGAGGTTCATTGTCTCGGAGTTTACTGGCACGAGTTCCTGGCTAGCACTTCTGGTTGCTTTTCCTTTTTTTTTTCTCTTTCCCACAACCCCTCCCTCTTCTCCAAGTGTCTTCCTTTCCTCCTCTTCTCCTCCCAGTGTCTTCCTTCCCTGCTCTTCTCTTTTAACTGCGTGAAGAAGAGAGGTAGATGCTACTTTGAGGCTAGGTGATGTTGAGGCTAAAATTCCTCAGAGGACATCGGGGGGGGGGGTTCATTCTCCATTTTGTACTCCCTCACATACCAGCATGTTTCTGCTCTTGTTCAGTATGAAGGATACAACCCATCACCACTTAGAGGAGACCACCTTTTTAACACAAGCCCCATTGCGCGATCTTATCAAAACGCCTATTTTTCCGTGATGAAGACCTCAAAGCAAACCCTGGGTGTCTCCAGTGATTCTTCACACGGGTAACATGGGCCATATCTCTGTTTTATGGGAATGGCCTTGGGTCTGAATAAAGACTCCCATAATTCATTGGTTAACTCGTCTAAGTTTCTATGATGATATACGGCCAGAAGAGTATTTTCCTCTCCGGCAGTGTTCTTTGGCCTGGTGTCTCAATCGGTTACAGAGAGTTCAGAAGCAATGCATCAGTATACTGCACTATTGTGAAAGACAGCGCATTTGGGGAAACACCTATGCTATAAAAGGGGTTAGCAACAATCTGAAGACCATCAGCTTGGACGGCTGCTGTTGGTGGCTGCGTTACTCGGGTTGACACACGTTGATCATGACTTTGGTCGTGCAAACATCAATTGGACGCCCTTTTCAAGTGGCACAGTCAAAATATTATTCCACAAATCTAAGGGCCAACGTGCTCAAGCGTCTGTCATCAAACAAAGTGGAGAACCGTACCGTAACACTTACTGTTCTACTGACCCACTGATCCAGCCTTATACATGACAAATCATAAGTGCACTTATGACAAACTTTTATGACAAATCAATTAGCCTTCAAGAACTTATGAGCTTTGAAGGACCTACTCAGGTGTATTTATTTAGATGCCAGAGTAATGTTACAAGGTGTATTTGACTGTGTGTATACTACTGTGCATGTGCGGATGTCTCCTGTCACTGCTGTTGATCCATCCCCTGATCTGAGAGACGCTTTTGGTTCCTGCAATTAATCTCCCATGCGGATAATTCATTACCGTTTTGAAATGAAATGGTGTAGGCCTGTGAACAGATGTGTGCCTGTGATTTAAAGCTAGTGGAAAGGAGGGTGCAAGGAGAGCTTCTCCATGAGTCCACGCCGCCAGGCAGGTCGTAATTGTTTAATATTTACGGCCCCGGCGCAAGGTTGTGTAATCTATTGGGTTTTTTTGAAGGTGGAAATTCCTTGCGAGGCCGGTTATTAAAAACAGATTTATTCAAAGCATTGAAATATGCAGCTCCCTCTCCTCCTTCAATCTGCCTCCTCCTCGGCCGTTAACTCTCCATGGGAAACGTTTCTCTTTTGCCAGCAGGAAATGTACTCTATCTCTCTCTTCTGGCGAATCATTCAGCCAGAACGCTACTGTAACTGAGTGGAGACAATGAGGCCGTTTTAGTCCAAACCGCAGGGCTGATGCAGATGGGAGAGAGATTAAAGGAGACTTGATTTCAGACCCCCCCTCACAAATCTACTTTACGAGCCCCTCCGGATCGAGCTGGGGATTCTCTTTTGGCTCTTCTGTGCTCCGTCCGTGTTGATTCCGTCTGTCTTCATTTTCATTCTCTCTTGTGGTGTATAAAAGAGGACAAATAAATTGGAATAAATCAGACTTTTACTGTACTGTTGCTGCTCCTCCGTAAACTGCGGGAAGGAAGGCAGCTTTATAAGAGCGCGGTTGCAGGAGGCTTGGAGCGAAGCGCTGTCGCAACGAGTCTTTTGTGTCGTCGGGTCTGGTTTGAGGCTTTGCTCCTCTGGGTCAGTCGGTTTTTCACTGTGGAGACGGCACATCCAGCAGGAGAGACATTTGGATTGGAGCTGTAATTTTGCTAATTAGCTCAACCCATATCGCTCTACATCCGGCTGCTCGGCAGCGACTCGTTTAAAAGACAACCGGAGACCAAACTGTCCAACCGATACATTTATAGGAGTCAAGTTCTTACACAAGTTCTCAGTAGTCTATCACACAACCACAAAAGGTGTTAAACAGCTCCAAACTGTATCAGACCACAACGATGAGCTGAACTGCACTTGTTTCCCAAAGGCTCTCCTTTATACAGTCTAGTGAATTCACCACAACTGCTATTTTATCTCATCATGTTAATTTCTCTCTCTCTCTGCCTCTCCCCCTCCCTCCAAGTTATTTATTGGCATGGGAAACATATGTTAATAGTTTAAGTACATTAGGGAAAATAAATAAACATAAATATGGGTTGTATTTACAATGGTGTTTGTTCTTCACTGTTTGCCCTTTTCTTGTGGCAACAGGTCACACATCTTGCTGCTGTGATGGCACACTGTGCCATTCCACCCAGTAGATATGGGAGTTTATCCAAATTGGGTTTGTTTTCGAATTCTTGGTGGATCTGTGAAATCTGAGGGAAATATGTGTCTCTAATATGGTCATACATTTGGCAGGAGGTTAGGAAGTGCAGCTCAGTTTCCACCTCATTTTGTGGGCAGTCTTCTCTTGAGAGTCAGGTCTGCCTACGGCGGCCTTTCTCAATTACAAGGCTATGCTCACTGAGTCTGTACATAGTCAAAGCTTTCCTTAAGTTTGGGTCAGTCACAGTGGTCAGGTATTCATTCTTTCCAGGGCCCAGGGCAGGCAGAATCTGTGCAAAATACATAGGTGCTGCAGTAGGCCCTTCTTGGTTGGTGACAGAAGCACCAGAATAGTAGACATTTTACTTCAGATTCTATTAGGGTCAGGCCAGGGACTGCAGACTGTTTTAGTGCCCTCAGTGATATATATGTTGAAGAGAGTAGGGTTTAAGCTGCATCCCTGTCTCACCCCACGGCCCTGTGGAAAGAAATGTGTTTTTTGCCAATTTTAACCTCTAGTGTCGAGCAATGCCGTATCCGGGAGCGTAATTATAGCCTCAAGCTCATTACCATAATGCAACGTTAACTATTCATGAAAATCACAAATGAAATGAAAGAAATATATTCACTCACAAGCTTAGCCTTTTGTTAACAACACTGTCATCTCAGATTTTCAAAATATGCTTTTCAACCATAGCTACACAAGCATTTGTGTAAGAGTATTGATAGCTAGCATAGCATTAAGCCTAGCATTCAGCAGGCAACATTTTCACAAAAACAAGAAAAGCATTCAAATAAAATCATTTACCTTTGAAGAACTTTGGATGTTTTCAATGAGGAGACTCTCAGTTAGATAGCAAATGTTCATTTTTCCCCAAAAGATTATTTGTGTAGGAGAAATCGCTCTGTTTTGATCATCACGTTTGGCTAAGAAAAAAATCAGAAAATGCAGTCTCTACAACGCCCAACTTTTCACCAAATTAACTCCATAATATCGACAGAAACATGGCAAACGTTGTTTAGAATCAATCCTCAAGGTGTTTTTCACATATCTATTCGATGATAAATCATTCGTGACAGCTGTGTTTCTCCTCGAAGCAAACGAAAAATACACGCAGCTGGAGATTACGCAATAATTGCAACGGAGGACACCAAGCGGCCACCTGGTAGATGTAGTCTCTTAAGGTCAATCTTCCAATGATTTGCCTACAAATAAGTCACAATGCTATCGACACCTGCATGAAATTTCATCTTGGTTTCGCCTGTGGCATTAGTTATGTGGCACTCACAGACAATATCTTTGCAGTTTTGGAAACGTCAGAGTGTTTTCTTTCCAAAGCTATCAATTACATATGCATAGTCGAGCATCTTTTCGTGACAAAATATCTTGTTTAAAACGGGAACGTTTTTTTATCCATAAATGAAAAGAGCGCCCCCTATATCCAAGAAGTTAACCGCACACTTGTTGTTGGTGTACATGGATTTTATAATGTCATAGGTTTTCCCCCAACACCATTTCCATCAATTTGTATAGCAGACCCTCATGCCAAATTGAGTCAAAGGCTTTTTTGAAATCAACAAAGCATGAGAAGGCTTTGCCTTTGTTTTGGTTTGTTTGTCAATTAGGGTGTGCAGGCTGAATATGTGGTCTGTAGTATGGTAATTTGGTAAAAATCAAATTTTACATTTGCTCAGTACATTTTTTAAATTGAGGAAATGTACGAGTCTGCTATTAATGACAATGCAGAGGATTTTCAAGATTTATGTTCACACATATCCCACGGTAGTTATTTTGGTCAAATTTATCTACACTTTTCTGGATTGGGGTGAGCAGTCCATGGTTCCAAATATTGGGGAATATGCCAGGGCTGAGGATGATGTTAAAGAGTTTAAGTATAGCCAATTGGAATTTGTTGTCTGTATATTTAATTTAATTGAGAATACCATCATCACCGCAGGCCTTTTTGGGTTAAAGGGTTTGTATTTTGTCCTGTAGTTCATTCAATGCAATTGGATAATCCAGTGGGGTCTGGTAGTCTTTAATAGTTGATTCTAAGATTTGTATTTGATCATGTATATGTTTTTGCTGTTTGTTCTTTGTTATAGGGTGTCATGACGTTGAACTGGGGGTAGGTTTATGACAGTCATAAATACCTCTTCCCACCCTTTTCCTCTCTCTACCCTACTGATGTTACATTTGCAAAACCCTTGGTTAACATAGAGATTCTGGGAACATCAGAAGGTGGCTGGAAATTAACTATATTCTGGTAATCCGCCCAACTGAACATATGCAGTGGTACTTAATGAATATGATGTCAGTTCGGTTGCATTCTCATCAATGATAAGATTACATAAACTCTACAGTGGAAAGTCTACACATCAGAGTTATTGGATTAACATGGAATCGTTGTTCCATGTAAATGTTTGAATATCAAATTATTCATGATGGGATGAAATATGATTTTAGCTTCTAAAATGTGAGATTTGGGTTTTCATAAGATAGGGCTCTGCTCAATCAGTGGCCCGCCCCTGTGAAGAGACATGGGCTATAAAACTTTTCAAACACGCCCTCTTCTTCCTTCTATATAAGCCCTTGACGACAATATAACCTCCTGTTCAGAGGACGTGAGGACAACGGTCCGATATCAGAATGGTTCAGATAATAACTACAGAACGAAGCCAACATCAGCGTGAGCTTTGGTTGTGAATGGTATGAACTTTGAACTCTTATTCACTACAGAAGTGATACCTCCTAGCCATTGAGTTAGCAACAGCCGCTGCAAACGAGGGTTAGGAAGGAACAGACAGAGTATCCCGTCTACCATACAACGACGTTATTACAATGTATTCAATTTACCAGCAGGGACAAAGAACTCGGTTGGGCAACACGGCCTTCCATCTACCACCAACCTACCGAAGCGCAGCTCAGAGTAAATATTTATTACATTTATCTTTTCCAAATGGGCGCTAATTTAGAATACATAAGATACTGTATTTACGATAGCACAGCTTCGCCCTTTGTTCCTCAGTCTTCCTGCTCTTTCACTTTCACCCAGCCCCTTTTCTTTTGTGTAACAAGCTGTCATATCTGTTCCGCCCGCTAGGGACGTTTTCCTTTATGACGTAATTTGTAATCAAGTTATGATTTAATTATGTGTATGTGTAATTCTGTGTGATTAGTTAGGTATTTAGTAAATAAATAATTAAACCCAATTTTATATTGCTGATTCAACTTGTTCGCCAGGGTTGGTGCAGATAACTAAGAATTTACAACTTTCAGATGAGACTGAATTAAGATGACGATTAATATTGACTGCTATTGATGTTAAATATTACTAGGTCTTTAAGAGTTTATTCGAAAGATAACAGCTCTATAAATATTATTTTGTGGTGCCCGACTCTAGTTAATTACATTTACATGATTAGCTCAATCAGGTGATATTAATTACGGAGAAATTATTTGACAGAATAGCATGTCATAACACTTAATCCGGCATAGCCAAAGACACGACAAGGGCCCAAAAAATTGGAGAAGTGGTATACCCATACATCTCCATTTTGGATAGATAACTCTTCGTGTTGTTGTTTGTTAGGTGTTTTCCAATTTTCCCAGAAGTGGTTAGAGTCTATGGATTCTTCATTTACATTGCAGAGCATCCAGACAGATAGACAGGACAGGTTGGAAAACCTGCGAGGATGCAAGGATCACAATGCTGCCACCATGCTGAGGGCAGTTGTCACTGGGCTCCTTTACACATCAAGTCCCAGGCCTTGTCACTTCCTGGGCTTGTGCTAGCCCCACTGTAGCGCCCTGTCACTCCATAGGGGAAACGCTTCAAAAGAGCTAGATGAAAGCTAAGTGGGGAGGGGGCCTGGGGGACATTTATCTTTGTGCGTACCAAGGCCTCTTTCATGCCAAACAAACCCTCTCTAGCATTCCCCCAATGTACTGCAGGCTCCAAACTCAAAGACAAAGGTGGTTGAAAATGAAAGTGATTGACGGGGAGGATAGCTGAAGGTGCGTGCAATCCGATCAAGGTGAATGCTAGCAATGTCACGAGCTAGCTACACAAGCTACAACTGCAACTCCAAAAGCTCGGTACAGTAGCCTCGGTCTCATGTAGTGCCAGTATTCCACTGATACACTGGTAGGTTACCAGTAACATCACACTGCGATAAACACAAAATCAACTCAAATTAAATGTTCGCATGCTTTGTAAACAACAGGTGTAGACCAACAGTGAAATGCTTCATTTACAGGCCCTTTCCCAACAATGCAGAGAGAAAAATATAGAAAACGAATAACACGAGGAATAAATACACAATGAATAACAATAACTTGGCTATACATACACGGGGTACTAGTACACGAGTTGATGCGCTGGGGTACGAGGTAATCGACGTGGATATTTACAGATACGGTGCCTTGACATGATTTTTGAATGACTAATCCTTCCTCTGTCCCCTATACATAATACATATGTATGGCCCCTCAATCAAGTATTGAATTTCAAGCACAGATTCAACTACAATGACGAGGGAACTTTTAGAAAGCCTCATAAAGAAGGGCAGGGATTGGTAGATGGGCAACCATAACAAATCAGACACACAATATATATTTAGAAACACCATTAAGGGTGCAATTCAGAAGGTGAATGGGCAAGACAAAATATTTAAGTGCCTTTGAACGAGGTATGGTAGTACGGTTTGAGTGTGTCAAGAACTGCAACACTGCTGGGTTTTTCAGGCTCAACAGTTTCCCTTGTGTATCAAGAATGGTCCACCACCCAAAGGACATTCAGCCAACGAGGCACAACTGTGGGAAGCATTGGAGTCAACATGGTCCAGCAATCCCTGTGGAACGCTTTCGACACCTTCTAGAGTCCATGCTCGATGCATTGTGGCTGTTCTGAGGGCAAAAGGGAGTGCAACTCTATATTAGGAAGGTGTCCCTAAAGTGTTGTACACTCAGTGTATTAAACCACCCAGACAGATCAAAGACACAGTCATCATTCTGAACTGAGCTGCAGGACAGGAATGAAGCTGTCACCAACAAGTCCATTGATGAAATTAAAACAGCTTACAGAGTCCAATGTCTCACTAAAACATTGTAGTGACTCCACAATAATGACCAAAATGAGTGAAAATAAAAATATATACACACACACCTACAAACATATACATACAGTGCCTTGCAAAAGTATTCATCCCCCGTGCCGTGATTCCTATTTTGTTGCATTACAACCTGTAATTTAAATAGATTTTTATTTGGATTTCATGTAACCAACATATACAAAATAGTTCAAATTGGTGAAAAAAAAAAAATAATAAATCTAATGGAAAATTTGTGAGTGCATATGTACAGTTGAAGTCGGAAGTTTACATACTGTACATACAAATACATATACACACCTATACATATACATAAAATATTGCATCTTGTATGCAACAAAGCCCTAAAGTAATACTGCAAAAAAACAGCAAAAAGGGAATACAATACAACACATCACTGAGTAACTGCTGTAATATTTTCAAGTGGCTGCATCAAGGCATGAGTTTTTCAGCATAAAAATAAATGGGATGGAGTTATTATAGGCAAAAATCGGGTTCAGTCTGCTTTACCCCAGAGACTGGGAGAGGAATTCACCTTTCAGCAGGACAATAACATACAACACAAGGCCAAATCTACACTTTAGTTGCTTACCAAGAAGACAGGGAATGTTCCTGACTGGCCAAGTTACAGTTTTGACTTAAATCTGCTTGAAAATCTATGGAAAAACTTGAAAATGCTGTCTAGCCATGATCTCGACAGAGCTTGAAGAATTCTAAAAAGAATAATGGGAAAATATTGCACAATCCAGGTATGCAAAACTCTTACAGACTTACCCAAGAAGACTCACAGCAGTAATCAATGCCAAAGGTGTTTCTAATATCTTTTGACTCAGGGAGTCGAATACTTATACAATGGCTATATTTTAGTTCATTTCTATTCATCTTTAAAAATAAAATATATGTACAGTACCAGTCAGAAGTTTGGGCATTCCAGGGAATTTCTTTATTTTTACTATTGTATATGTTGGAGAATAATAGTAAAGACATCAAAACTATGAAATAACACATATGGAATAATGCAGTTAACAAAAAGTGTTAAATCAAAATATCTTTCATTTTTGAGATTCTTCAAAGTCGCCACCTTTTGCCTTGATGACAACTTTGCACACTCTTGGCATTCTCTCAACCACCTCCACCTGGAATGCTTTTCTAACAGTCTCGAAGGTGGTCCCACATATGCTGATTTCTTCCACTTTGACATTAGATTTTTTTTTGGTCTAGATTGTAGACAAAAAACGAAAATGTGATAACTGTTAATCCCACTGTGTAACATAATAAAATGTCAACAAATCCAAGGGGTCTGAATGCTTTTGCAAAGGCTCTGTAGGTTAGAGGTACAATGACTAGGCAACGGGATAGATAATAGACAGTAGCAGCAGTGTATTTGATGAGTCTAAAGAGTTAGAGCAAAAAGGATCATGTGCAGGCAGTCTATGTAGCTAACTTGTTAATAGTCTTATGGCTTGCTGTTCAGGGTCCTGTTGCTTCCAGACTTGATGTATCATTACCGCTCGTCGTGCGTTAGCAGAGAGAACAGTCTATGACTTGGGGGGCTGGAGACTTGAGATTTTTAGGGCCTTCCTCTGACACCGCCTGGTCTAGTGGTACTGGATGGCAGGGTGCTCGGCCCTGGTGATGTACTGGGCCGGATTACCCTATGTAGCGCCTTGCAGTCGGATGCCAACCAGTTGCCACTGATCCAGTCAAGATGCTCTCAATGGTGCAGCTATAGAACTTTTGGAGGATCTGAGGGCACATGACAAATCTTTTTTTTGATTCCTGAGGGGGAAGAGGAGTTGTTGTGCCTTCTTCACGACTGTCGGTGTGTGTGGACCATTTCAATTCCTTAGTGATGTGGACACCAAGGAACTTGAAGCTCTCGACCCGTTCCACTACAACCCCGTCGATATGGACGGGGGTGAACTCGCCCCTCCTTCACCTGTAGTCCACGAGGGAAAGGTTGTCTCATCGTCATTGGTGATCAGGCCTGATCAAGCCAACAGCCGATGGCGTTGCAGTCGTGCGTGGCCAGGCAGTCGTGGTGAACTGGAAGTACAGGAGGGGACTAAGCACACACCCCAACATGGCTATAAATTGCAGCGGTTGAAGCCACTATATAACATGCTCTGATTTGCAACTTGATATCTGTGACGTGTAACTAGAAACACCATTTTAAATCCCCCTTTGGCATTCAACACATTATTTACTGTATGTTAAAGTGTAAGTTACGCCCACAGGTCGTTAGAATGTGGCCCACACTGGAGACTTCAAACGATGCCTGGACTGATACTGTGGAGGCCATGCTGTTCTACTAAAGCTTTGTGAGTTATAGCTACTGTACCGACGCTACTACACAAGCAAACTTCTAAACGCACCAACCTACAGTATTCGCAAGTAACGACACTGAAATGTCAAATGAACGCCACATTTCATAGAGACACCGTTTGCAGTGCAAAAGGCCACACTGTCAAGTTGACATTAACTGTGTGCTAGGGAGCGCTCAACGGGAAGGGAATTGTTTTTCACAGCCTGGAGGTCCAATCACCTAAAAGTCTCTATTCCGTTTGTGTGTGTGAGCAAGAGATATCCAATGTATATGAATGTCTTTGATGGGCATGATGTCTATGAATCTGAATAGTAGAGGCCAAGATGAATATTTGTAACATGTATCTGTAGGTCAGTTTACATGCATATATTGAGGTGGATGTGAGTGTGTGTGCGGTTATGAGTCAATTGTGCGTATTATGTCTGTGTGGGTGACTAATTTGCATTGTGAGACGTTTCCATTGTGACAGTACAGTAGCATGCACGGGTAAGTATGTGTACACGCACGCACGCACACACACACACACACACACACACACACACACACACACACACACACACACACACACACACACACACACACACACACACACACACACACACACACACACACACACACACACACACACACACACACACACACACACACACACACACACACACACACACACACACACACACACACACAGCTGAATTGATGAGCAGCGGTACACTGCACATCTAACCCATTCCTTTCCTCCTCCCCTCCTCCTTCCTCCCCCATTTATCCTTTCCACCGACGCCTCTGAGCCAGTTCATCTCAAGCTGATGTACCGCTGCTCATCAATTCAGCTGTGTGTGTATGTGTGTATGTGTGTGTGTGTGTGTGTGTGTGTGTGTTTGTGTGTGTGTGTGTGTGCTACTGTACTGTCACATTGGAAACGGGTGGGGGTGGGGGGGGAAGGGGAGGACGGCGGAACTCAATCAGGGCTGGGTCACATGGGTTCAGAGCGGCAATCCAGCGCTGCCGCCACGCTGAAAAATGGGAGGTGACAGTTCATTTTCGCCGGTGAAGGTTTTTGTCGGTCTCACTCGTTGGCTCCCTGGTGGACTGTGTGGTGGTGGCAGCAACGGCAGAAGAGAAGGGACTGGGAACAGGGGGAGGGAGGGAGGAGGGGGGAGGGAGGGAGGGAGGGGGAGGGAGGGGAGGGGGGGGAGGGAGGAGGGGGAGGGAGGGAGGAGGGGGAGGGAGGGAGGGAGGGAGGGAGGAGGGGGGAGGGAGGGAGGAGGGGGAGGGAGGGAGGAGGGGGGAGTGAGCCGACCCAGCAGCATGTCGGGCAGGAACAGGCATACAGGAGGAGCAGCAGCGGCAGAGCAGTGACTAGTGACAGTGAAAAGACAAGTGGATCAGCCAACAGGGAACAGCTAAGGGGGAATAGCTATAGAGAATGGCCAAGGAGGAACGTCCAAGAGGAACAGTGACGGACAACAGGAGAACGGATCGATCAAGATTCAGCAGTCAAGGCATATGTTATGTCAGTCTTATGACAGAGATATTAAGTATGGTGTTGCTATTATACCGCTTTTTATTAAAAATAAAAAATGTCAATCATTTAGCAGATGCACTTATCCATAGCAACTTACAGTAGTGAGTGCATGCATTTTCATACTGGTCCCCTGTGGGAATCAAACCAACAACCCTGGTGTTGCACTCACCATGCTCTACCAACTGAGCCACGTAGGACCTGAATATCTAGGACAATGCAAGAGATCACGACACAGTGCATCACACACACTTCATCACAGACCAGCCATGGCATTTCACGTGACACACTTTCATGTGTGCACACAGAGACTCTGGGGGTTCATTGAACAGGAGAGCGACACACGACTGACAGACACGTGTGTGTGTTGTGTGTGTGTGTGTGTGTGTGTGTGTGTGTGTGTGTGTGTGTGTGTGTGTGTGTGTGTGTGTGTGTGTGTGTGTGTGTGTGTGTGTGTGTGTGTGTGTGTGTGTGTGTGTGTGTGTGTGTGTTGGCACCTCAGCCCGGTTTGGGGACACGAGCGCGGCCCAGCGGCTCGATTGACACTTGGGTAAATGAGAGACGATAGATGGCGGCGTGCGGTTGAATGGGCCCTAATTTGCATGCTAATTGTGTGATAGCCTGTGGATGACTGTTTTGGTCTGGATCAATGGAGAGACGAGCCGTGGCGGCCAGGGGAGATGACACACACACACACACACACACACATACACACATCAGAGAAAGACAGCGTCAACACACTGCGCTATCAACGCTCCGCTCTGCCAAGCCCAACCAACCAAGAGATATGGAGAGAAGAAGAAAAAAAGAGGCCAGAGAGGTGTTCCTGAAATTGGGGTTTGACAGTGTGTGTATTTGGATTGGTTGGGATTTATATATAAAGGTAGGTGTGCGTGTTCGGTGTGTGGGTGTGTAGTGTGTGCGGTTGTGTAGCGTGTGTTTTTACTGTAAGTATACAGCATGCACATTGTTTGCACGTACGTGTTTGCAAGCATGTGTCGTTTAAAGTGCGTATAAATGTGTGTAACACGCTGAGGCAAAGTGCACAGATTTGCACATTTTCGTTGGAAATACTTAACACTTCGGTCCACTAGCTTTCTGTTGTCGCATGCAGTCGTGCACAATACCTAGTGGGGTTTCAATGGATCCAACTGGCATCATCAGTCATGTAGAAATGAAGTGATTTATTGTCTTACAGCTGTCAATACTTGATTATGTTACGCATAGGCAAGAATGAACCTGTATTTTCTGGTTTAGTGTGAGTGCGTGTGTGTGTGTGTGTGTGTGTGTGTGTGTGTGTGTGTGTGTGTGTGTGTGTGTGTGTGTGTGTGTGTGTGTGTGTGTGTGTGTGTGTGTGTGTGTGTGTGTGTGTGTGTGTGTGTGTGTGTGTGTGTGTGTGTGTATATTTTTTTGTGATAGAGAGATAGCGAGAGACAGAGAAATAGGGAGAGAGAGAGAATAACAGATGTATAGGTAACTGCCAAAATAAAGGAAACACTTGAGTAAATGAGGGATACAAAGTATATTGAATGCAGGTGCTTCCACACAGGTGTGGTTCCTGAGTTAATTAAGCAATTAACATCCCATCATGCTTAGTGTCATGTATAAAATGCCCAGTTGCCATTATTTTGGCTACCATGTTAGTGACTTTGAAAGAGGAGTCTCAAAGGAGCATAGGGGGTTTAAAGTGTGTGTGTGTGTGTGTGTGTGTGTGTGTGTGTGTGTGTGTGTGTGTGTGTGTGTGTGTGTGTGTGTGTGTGTGTGTGTGTGTGTGTGTGTGTGTGTGTGTGTGTGTGTGTGTGTGTGTCTCAGTCACCATATCTCAACCCAATAGAACAATTATGGGAGATTATGGAGCAGCGCCTGAGAATTTATGGAATTTCTTAATGGTTTCATATCACTTCAATATAGTTCCAGACACTTGTAGAATCATTGCCAAGGCGCATTGAAGCTATTTTGGTGCCTTGTGGTGGCCCTATTTAAGACACTTTATGTTAGTGTTTCCTTTATTTTGGCAGTTACCTGTATCTCTGGTCTGAACAAGGTCTTCAAATCTCACGTTGGCCCCTTTACTGTAGATTGAAGGTCACTGGAACCCTTTTCATACCAAAACAAAATGACCACCCTCTGTTATCCATGTCTTTGGGGACAAAAAGGCACACGTGTCCAGGTCAATAGGTCATTAGGGTACTCCCTCAATAGACCAAGACCGATACAGTCAGCAGCACCACAGGAAAAGACAATAAGACAGAGCAGATATTCTCCCACAGCAGGCGTCCATCTTGGGAATTCAAGCACTCCATTACTGCTCAGTCATCTATTGATCAGGATGGGTATTGATGGAGTGAGACAAGAGTTTTGATTTGGACTTCACTTGGACATTCTTCTTCCCAGCATGGATGTTGATTATCTTTCCTTTTCATCAGTAGCGAATCTCTGGAGGAGTCTTTCTGCCGTGCTGACCACAGCTCTAGTGATGGTCTTAAAGAGAGAGAGAAAAGAGAGAGAGGGGAGGGAGGCCTGATAATATACTGAAAGATGGACTGTTAAGGATGAATCTTAAGGATACATCCCTAAAAGTCTTCTTTGCCTGAAAGATCATTGCAGAGATCCAATCTTTACTTGACCTTTGAATGAGCCTGTGTGCCTTTTGTTCAGTCTGACACGGGTCATGTGTTTGAATGCTAGTCATTCAAACTCTGATGTTAAACATTGGGGTTTAGCCTGAATACGTGTGTGTCGTATGCAACTTAGTGTGTATATGGGTGTATGTGTGTGGATGTCAATTGTAATGTCTGTCCCTCTGTCTAACACTGTGGTCGCAATACTGTCTCTCCATTGCAGGACCAACCCTCCTACTTGATGGCCAATGTCTCCTGTCACACATGCATCAAAAACTGGATCGGATCTCAGACCCATGGCCTTCCTGCCCCCACCCCCACCCCCCCGCCACACACACACACACACACACACACACACACACACACACACACACACACACACACACACACACACACACACACACACACACACACACACACACACACACACACACACACACACACACACACACACACACACACACACACACACACACACACACACGCACCTTCCTCCTTCGTTTGGGATCCCTCGTAGTCCAGTATGATTTCCCTCCAAGTATTACAGGGTCAGGATTGTTGTGTGGGTTTGGCTGGCCATGGGTCTGGCGATAGCTGAATAGGCTGCTCCGTGACTTGTAGATCTTGTCACAGCGGGGGCAGGGATGATTCGTCCTCTGGCTTGACGCTACTGTGCTTCAAGGCATGCTCGCTTTCCGGCTGTTAATTCTCTTCTCTCGGCCTCAAAGAGTTGAATTCCATTGATGATGACCTCCATGAAGATTTGTCAATGGCATGGATTTTTTTCAGTTATTCGGATTCACATGACATTTCTTGAGGTGTGCTTTGAGGTTGTCACGGAAACATTTTTTCCCGGCCTCCAGGGGCACGGGAACCACCTCCATCTCCCCACACACAAACATGCACAGGGTCCTGATAGGTTGCTGCAATGTAAATTGTTGGTGGTGCATTAGTCCTAATGCGTGCTCTCTGTGGGGGCGTTTTGGCAGCAGGCACCTGCTTAGGGAGGCTGGCCGTGGGTTGCCAGGTTGTCTTGGTGCAGAGCGCCGGAGGACGACGACACCATTACAGAGCTACAGAGAGACGGTCCTCATTTGCAGGCAGAACCCGTCGAGGTCGGGACCCTGCCGCATCCGTCGCCACGGCAACCATCGTGTAACGTTGAGAGACGAGCACAATTCCAAACAACCCTGGCCTATCACTCTCTTTCTCCCCTTCGCTCCTTTCGGTGCCTGTCTTGTGTCCTATTTCTTCTTTGTCTCTCGGTCGCGTCGTCATCCTTTCTCTTCACTCCGACTGTATCTTGAGAACTTCTGCAGGGCAGCTTTGGTCAACGAATCGATGTTCCAATTTTGGGTTGTATCAGCTCATCCACCAATTTCTATAGGCCTTACCCTTCTCTCCATGGCCATTTCTCTAATTGTATTTGACTCTTTTCCTCTCATCCCTGTGGGTCCTTCGCTGCCTTCATCTCAATTTTCTTGACTCCCGACCTCCCTCGCTTTGACAACTCCAAATGCTAGATAAAAGCAGACACACGCGACACACACACACACACACACACACACACACACACGCACGCACGCACACACACACACACACACACACACACACACACACACACACACACACACACACACACACACACACACACACACACACACACACACACACACACACACACACACACACACACACACACACACACACACACACACACAGAGGCAGAGGGCTGGTGAGGTCACATAGTGAATACCAGTCTCCTCGGCTAGCCCTGATAAGAGAGCCGCAGATATAAATCTGAAGGTGGAGGCCAGAGCAGCAGGTCACTGGAGACTCACACATAGCACATTGGAGCCTGTGTGAAATTTGGTGTCATAACTGGTAACAATACTGCTCTGATATATTTCCCCCTGCTATTTAATTGCCTCATTCTATGAGGCTACCGTAGAGAGATTGTGAATGCACATAAACACATTGCACACAAACATACACACCTGTGAAGGTACACAAACATGCATACACATACACACCTGTGAAGGTAAGCAAAGTGCATACACACCTGTGTGGTTCAAGCCCTCTTACCTTTGCACTGTGCTCCACCCTCATCTATGTCAACCCTGTCTCATCTATCCAACCCCTCCCCCACACACACACACCCACCAGTCAATAAGCCCATTCAAACCTCTTAGCAGGTCTACGATTCAGGCTTACAGTAACTTCCTCTCCCTGTCCAATCTATTATACGGTCATGTATCTGGTTTTGGGGAGTTATGATACCAAGTCTGTGTCTCAAGTGGCACCTGATTTGCTATATAGTGCATCTGCTTTTGACAAGAACCCTATGGGCCCAGTAGTGCACTACTTTTGACCAGAGCCCTATGGGCTGGTCTCACTGGGTGCCATTTGGGATACAGCCACAGCCTTTGCTGGTGTAATGGTCAGTGAGCAGTTAGGAGTGTGATTGTCATTCCCATGTTGGGGTATACTGGTCGGGGACAGACAGGTCACCCCTTGTGTCCAATCGCTCTCGCCTACTGCTGCAGGGAGTCTGGGCTCTGTGCACTACTGCCTATCTACCATCGGACAGTTCTGTCAGGTAGAGACAGCATGGAGAGAGAGAGTGGAGGAGAGAGAGCAGGCAGATTGAGGGGAGGGGAAAGTGAGGGGAGCGAGAGAATATGGAGTCCGAGGAAGAGAAGGGGTAGGGGGATGAGAGAGAAAGTTATTTTTAGGGCAATGAGAAATAGAGGGAGCAGCAGAAGAGCGGACAGGGGAGTGAGCGTGGGCGGGAGAGAGAAGGACAGGAAGAGAGACGGAGAAAGAGAGGGAAAAAGACAGAGAGAGGGAGAAGAGAGCAGCACTGTAATGGCTCTCGCAATCGAATTCTCACCGCTCTGTCGCACAGAGGGACGCTAATTGACAGGCAACCACTTAAGTCTTAATTTTCTTTTAAGATTGCCGGGTAAAAAGAAAGAGAATGGAAGAAAGGATATGAGGGAGGAATTCTAATGAGAGCGAGAGTGTCGGAGACTGGGCTCTTGAATGTGATTTTGCTTCCATTTCCCTCCAGACCCCACACTCTTATTACCATGCATTTGGATCTGGTATGGTAATAGACCACTGACTAAAACAGTAAGATCATACCAAAGGATGCTGTTCAAACCAAATTGGTTACCGGAAGTGCTGGATATACTGTCAAGCTTATCAATGTTATTTGTTTTGTGTTACAACGGATTAACTCGTTAAGCAAATAAGATGTTTACGGTGTGAAACAAATGTGCACGTGACATTACAGATACACGGACAGGGAGAAAGATGTTTTACCTCAATCCAGGAAGGTCTGGATACATTTAAATTGAATACGATATCTCTCTCTCTCTCACTCTCTCACACACACACACACACACACACACACACACACACACACACACACACACACACACACACACACACACACACACACACACACACACACACACACACACACACACACACACACACACACACACACACACACACACACACACACACACACACACACACACACACACACACACACACACACACACACAAACCTGTAAGGATGTCACAAGAAATATCTATATAAAATACCCCCATCCCACACCCCATGCAAAGATGTATTTGTGATTGTACAATCTTAGGGTCACAGGTAAAGATGACAAAGACAGTGTTCAAAAGAGAGTTGACAAAATATTGTAAGACAGTTCATTGTCTCTCTTTCAGAGGCCTCAACTTCAGTGTGAAAAGGCCACCACACATTTTATAATTATAGTAGTCAAGTAACAAACCCATCCTGTGTAAAGTGTAAGGATGTTTATTGTCTAGTAGTGACACAACGGCCCCAGTGGTGGTAAGCTGTATTACTGCTAGGCTACTTCCCCTTTAAATCTCTCCAGCCCTCTGCTTCTCTCAAGCCTGTTACCCTCCCATTAGTAGGCTCACAGACAGGACCCAGGTCACAGACAGTGAAGCTCGCCCCCTAGTGGCTAAGACATGGCACTCCAAGATGCTGTGGACTAAATCTGTTGGGGCAGGATTGGCTCAGCCAGCACAGACTGAAGCAGAGAGGAACTGGAGTCGAATAGAAAACAATGGGCCAGTGAGATCCCAGCCCTGGCTGTTGACCTCTATCTATTACACTACCTTAGAAAACTCTTGTCTCTAAAACTCTCCAATACTAAAAAGAATGGCCCCGCGGAATGATAACATCAAATGGGAAATCCTTACTTGCTAATATCCTTAAGGAATTTCGATTACTTCATTATTAAATCAAAATGTTATTTGCCACGTGCTCCGAATACAACAGGTGTGAAATGCTTCACCCTGAAACGCTTAACTACAAGCCCTTAACCAACAATGCAGTTCAAGAAAGAGTTAAGAAAATATTTACTGAATAAAGTAAAAATGGTCAAATAAAAAGTACCAATAAAAACGACATAACGAGGCTATATACAGGGAGTACCGGTACTGAGTCAACGTGCAGGTTAGTCAAGTTGTTTTGTACATGTAGGAAGGGGTAAAGACTACATACTGTAGTTGGTTCATTTTCACATTTGAATTCACGAAGAAAAAAAAAACGTTTTCAAAGTGACACTGCTTTTCACTCCGATATAAACAACGTCACTTTGTCTCTGTTACAGAGGGTCTTGAAGTTGTCCCACACACAGAGAAATAAACGAAAGGCCTCTTTCAGGGTCTGTATCAGTGCGTGAGAGAGGGGGAGTGTGTGAGTGTTTATGGCTTGGTGGGGATATACCACTCCTTTATCAGGCTGTTTTGGAGACCCAAGGAGTTTAGGCAGCATTTTATCTCCCTCAGGCCTCTTCTGCCCCCTCGTAACGCAGATATGATATCTGGGCCATATCAGTTAGTGCCCCCTACCCTCCCTAACTCTATTTAACCACCCCTCATCCAGAATCTTCTGATTCTGACAAGGCCTCTGCGTCGTAGGTGCAAAGCCGAGCAATCGGCGACAGCCCACAAAGAGAGCCAAAAGGTTATGGCTCTTACCTTGTTACAGAACCTCCCCCTCTCTTCCTAGACCCTCAACCTCTCGCCGAGGCCACCCATGCCGTCATGGCCAGTTGCCATGGAGACCATGACGTTATCACTGGGCACTAACGGCAGCCTTTCAAACCCTCTTAGCTCCAACCTGAAAACGAGGCCTTCACCGATAACGAAAAAAATATAAACAGGGCAAGCAGCCAAGAGAGGTGGAGGTCGTGAAACCGAGTGCTTCCTCTGAAATGGCTGAGGTGGAATGGTGCACTGTGAGGGCACAGCTCTGACTGAGCAGATTAGTCAGGTAGGGAATCTGGGTCAACTAGGGTGCAGTGGAGCTGGCACAAAAGTGCTCAAGACATTGTGAGGGCTGTGGAATTACCAACTAACTACCCATCGTGTCAAGTCACAGAACGGCTGAATATGCTGAATTGAAAATGGCCTCGAGCTCAACCTCATTACAATAATCAATTGGTCCAACCACTGCACTGTCATACAAAATACATCTTCCAATTCAGAGCGCAGCAGTCCCCTACTGCAGCAGCTAAACAACGCAAACAATCATGAAGCGGTAATCAGGACTGGAATATGGCGTCTGAGGTCAGATAGGTCAGTTTACATTGTATTAAACCCACCTCTTTATCTGGTGCTGCATCGTTGACACAACAGATACGGTGGGAAAAGCTTATCCCTCTGCAAAGCTTACGTTATCAAGAGCAAAGCTATTATTCCTCACTGATCAGCTACCGATTGACAATACGGAAGTTAGACAGTGTTACGCCACACTTGTTAAAGGTTCACACAGGTTCCTGTTCGGTGACAAGGATACTGATTAGGCATGGTGTTGCCACCCAAATGGGCCTAACCTATAAATAAGCATCACAGGTATTGCCACAGTTCTAGTCAACCACAACAACAGACTCAAACCGTTTGACATGTGACAACACCACACAAAAGAGAAATTCTTTGGTTGCTGCCGTTTCAAAAAAAAAAAAAAAAAAAAACATTGGTTAAGTGACATACAAATGAGTATCGGCTGTTCGATCTGCCAGAAAAGGGGGAGCACAAGGTGAACTCTCCATCTGCAGTGACCACGCGATGATGCATTCGCACCATAGTCGCCCTTTGTTCTCAGTTTCTATCGGTGTGTCTGCCGGTCATCCGCAGACACACAGCCGCCAAGAGTGTTGAGTTGAGTGAAGACTAATCCACGCAGCTTCGCCTCCAGCGGCTAAAAGGACGTTCGTCTTTGCTAACCCACTACTGGGAAACAACTCCCCTGTGCCAATGTTTACGCTGAGAAAAGCCTTGTCTGCCACGCCCTGCGCCCTGAAGGGAATGAGAAGAGGAGGCTCCTGTTGGTGTATCTGTCTGACAGGAGAAAGAAAAGAGGGGGGGGGCAAAAATAAAATAAATAAACAGCACCTGATTTTTCTTGCTCTCCTTTCTGTCCGTCATCAGGTGTCAAATCAACGTCACGTCCCTCGCTGCTTTATCTCCAGCGCTGAGTGGCAGATACTTGGCTGTTAGCCCCAGACAGTGTCTGCCACAGCGGTGGTGTGATCCCTGGGCCAATGTCCCTCAGGGAGAAAGTAAATGGCTGCCGGTTGGCGTTCGCTCCCCGGAGGCTGTCAGTGCAGGGTCTACGGGGGTTTAGAGAGGAGATGAAGAACGGTCAATTGGGAACCCACAGTCACGTCATGCTTAGTAAAATGGTGCTGCGACTCAGTGTTGTGTGTGTGTAACAGAATAACTTTACGTCCGTCCCCTCACCCGGGCGCGAACCAGGGACCCTCTGCACACATCGACAACAGTCACCCTCGAAGCATCATTACCCATCGCTCCACGAAAGCCGCGGCCCTTGCAGAGCAAGAGAGCAAGGTCTCAGAGCAAGTGACGTCACCGATTGAAACGCTATTTAGCGCACGCCGCTAACTAAGCTAGCCGTTTCACATCCGTTACATGTGTGTGTGTGTGTGTGTGTGTCGCAAAAACCTAATGGTCCTGTCGGTTTAAGAATTCGGACACTGTTTTTTATTTATTTTTAAAGATACCTGTAGATGTTGCAGAGTAAAATCACAAAGATAGTAATATCAAGTCACAATAGGTAGCCTATGAAACCCATCTAGGACACTGACTTAGCACATTTTTGTAAAAAAGGATAAAAAGCCGTTTGACCACAAATTTGCAATTTGTGCACGTGAAAGGAACATTGCAAGGTCAAGCACTTAAGCCAGACCAGGTTTAGTGGCAGAGAGCATACACTGAGCCTGAGGGAGACTCTTAAGGTGTCTCTGTCATTGTGTCCAACATGTCATGGCGCACGGTGTCAGCGGGCTTCTCAGACACCGAGCACAGAGTGCACAGCACCGTGAGTGTGTGTGTGTGTGTCTGGTCTTGGTTTAGGTGCCTGGGTGAACGGTTCAGGTGTCAACAGGTTTCCCTCAGCTCCTGGTCATTAGCCTAAGCGTTGTCTTAACCTCAGGCCATGCATGCTCTTGATCTAGCTCAGACAGGCTAATGTGATCGCAACAGGGTTGTTGTTTTCTAATCCTGGAGTTGCACCTGTAGTTGTCGGTCACCCTAGCCATCCATGTTTATGATCACTATACAGTATTTTACAGTTGTAGTTGTAGTCCACCCAGTTGTAGTTCTAGTTCACCTGTAGGCCTAGTTGTAGTCCACCCAGTTGTCGTTCTAGTTCACCTGTAGGCCTAGTTGTAGTCCACCCAGTTGTCGTTCTAGTTCACCTGTAGGCCTAGTTGTAGTCCACCCAGTTGTCGTTCTAGTTCACCTGTAGGCCTAGTTGTAGTCCACCCATTTGTAGTTCTATTTCACCTGTAGGCCTAGTTGTAGTCCACCCAGTTGTCGTTCTAGTTCACCTGTAGGCCTAGTTGTAGTCCACCCCTTTGTAGTTCTATTTCACAAGTAGGCCGAGTTGTAGGTCACCCTAGCCATCTGTGTTCATGGTATTTTCCTGACCATTGGACCTGACCTGGGACAACCTCATGTTCTTAGCATCCAATCTTCAGTTATTTAAAAAATAATAAATAATGAAATGTGCCGTATTGCTAGATAGACAACATCCGATTAACGATACTAAATAATCAACCACAAATAGACCAGACAAAGCAAAAATATAAACACAACATGTAAAGTGTTGGTACCATGCTCTATGAGTTGAAATAAAAGATCACAGAAACTTTCCATACGCACAAAAAGGTTATTTCTCTCAAATTTTGTGGATAAATTTGTTTACATCCCTGTTCGTGAGCATTTCTCCGTTGCCAAGATAATCCATCGACCTGACATCCACCTGTGGCATATCAAGAAGCTGATTAAACAGCACGATCATTACACAGGTGCACCTTGTGCTGGGGACAATAAAAGGCCACTCTAAAATGTGCAGTTTTGTCACACAATACAATGCCACAGATGTCTCAAGTTTTGAGGGAGTGTGCAATTGGCATGCTGACTGCAGGAATGTCCATCATAGCTGTTGCCAGAAAATGCAATGTTAATTTCTTTACCATAAGCCGCCTCCAACGTTATTTTTGAGAATTTGGCAGTATATCCAACCGGCCTCACAACAGCATACCATGTGTACCACGCCAGCCCAGGACCTCCACATCCGGCTTCTTCACCTGCGGGACTGTCTGAGACCAGCCACCCTGAAAGCTAATGAAATTGAGGAGTACTTATGTCTGTAATAAAGTAATTTTGGGGGGTAAAACTCCTTGTGCTATTTGCCTCAAATCTACCTGTCCAACCACTAGCTACTATCAATTTTCAAACATTTTGGCTACGGTGAACAGCTTAAAAACAAGTTAGTCTTGTCAATACATAATATTTGACCAGACTTGAGAAGTAGGCCTATATGTATTTTGTTTTCGAGAAAACATTTTGTATATGCTACACTGTCCTTGTAAGAGCTGTGGCCAAATAAGCCAACAAATGGTTCTTCTTATAGGCTAAGCCCACTGAAGGCTCCATTATCCAAATGATTGTGAATATGTTCTCTTTCCATGAAATTCAGTAGTCGATACATGTAATAGGCCTAGAACTATGTGAGAATTCCTATCTGTAGCTTATGTGACTTTTGGCCTACATCTTAAACAAATAACAAATCAATGCCATATTAAAGAAAATACATTTTCAAGCCATTTTTGACCAGGGAACGAGAATAACTTTGCAAAATGTTCTTTCCACCACGTTACACCACAATGGTAAGACAGCGGGGCCCCATTGTCATGGCAGCACAGTGATGGAGTGAGTGTGAGCCTGATCCTGGGTTCAGACAGAGTGTGAGGGAGAGAGAGAGAGAGAGAGAGAGAGAGAGAGAGAGAGAGAGAGAGAGAGAGAGAGAGAGAGAGAGAGAGAGAGAGGGATGGAAGAGAGAAGGCAACACTAGGCAGGCGCTGCCTGGTGGGGGTGGCTCCCAAACCTTCTAGTGACTGATGATCACACTATACATGTAGCCTACAAAATGAGTTTGCTGAACAGCCTCGTCGAAGCCTGTCCAATAACACAGCTCAAAACCGCTGCGCTGGGGAAAGAGGCAGATCTGATCCCCATTACGGCTCATGCCATCAGCTTTCAATGAAAGGGTCGCCGCAACAAAAACTGACCCTCTCGCCCTCAAGTGTTGTTTTACCACAGCTGTAGATGTTAATGTTAGTCATTTGAGATGTTTCATGTGTCTTCATTTGCAGGTGGACGTTGAAATGTAACTGAACGTGGACGCAGGCAATGAAGTCATGTCAGCAAAATATCGGGTGAGTATAAGCAAAGGGTTTTCTTCACTCTTGGCCATCATCTCTTGATGATTGGTTCAATCAGATGTGTTAATGTTAGGCGGGGACAAAAGCTGACACAATACAGCAACCCCTCTGGGCCGGTGAATAACACGGGTAATATGGTATTCTCAGCACTTTCGGCCCACCAGTGCAACAGTATTAGCATGATCTATTCCCAGCCTTTTTAGTGTTGAGGAAGCTCTCGGTGGTACAGCAGGCCGTGTAGGACCCACACAGCAGACGTATCGCGGTACATTGTAACCTTGTTTACTCTTCAAATAAAAAAAAATACGGACCTAAGAAGCCACACAGGACTAGTTCTCATTGAAGTGTTTGATCTTCATTTGCCTTGGTGGCACTCATGGGGATTTGAACACAGCACGTGCCAGACTCCTTGCGATTGGGTAGTTGATCATCACACAGTTCACTTGAACAATTCGGGAGCCGGTGCAGCTCTGGTCCACTGGGACGGCAGAAGGCTTCATCCCTATAGCATATGGATCGGTTGGACGGTGGATCGGTCACGGTGCCACACCAATTATAAGACAGTCGGTCAGTCAGTCAGTCAGGGGGACATGATGCAGAGGGAGCCGCACTAATCAGCTCTTGGGGAGGACTGTACTGTACAGAGTGCTAGTTCTACACCGTAGGCAGTGTGGTAGGTCGACCTAGCATATTGGTGGTGTCATTGAATTGTCACCGTCTACCTATACGCTTTGACATACTGATATAGACTAATATTGGATCAGAATTAATAGGGATTGTCAACCCCTCTCCCTTGGTCTAAATGAGTCTTTTTCAGTTCTGGTCTTGGAGAGCCAGAGTGTGCAGGCTTTAGTTCCAGCCCAGGTTGGTGGTCTTGACGATGAGTTGATTTGTGGTCCACGTGGTCGAAGAGGACCTGAGAGGCTCCTAAAGATGGACGCCATGCACAATCTGGATGACCGCCACTCGCCTGAGAGGAGGACAATAATGGGAAAGAGGACGGTGGCGTAGATGTGTGTCGGCACGGGGTTTCCCCATCACTGTTTAGCCGGGCCGGCCCTCCCGGTGGTCCTAATTCACCCTGAGTGGGCGTGCGTACACCACACTGTTTCCTTTACATTAATCGACAGGCGGAGCTGTCTGCCGCGCTTGGCAACGGCAGCGTCGGGAGAGGCATAGTAATGGAGGGGGGTGGGGTGGGGGGTGTGGATGTTATTAAGTCGTCTGACGGGAGGTCCTCAGCTGTTTTGCAGGGATCATCCGTCAAAAAGCAGGCACTCTCCTCTTTCCTCTCCTCTCTGTCCTCCTCGTGTCCAACGTTATGCCAACACCATAGGGCAGAGACACGCTCACAGTTTATAGGAGCGTTAAGGAGACGGTCAGGGACCGCACTGTCAATCCTCCCACAACTCTCTATCTGGAGTGGGCGGCCATTACGGGGCAAGTGGATGAGGCCGAAACGTGGTCTCATTGGCCGCAGTGTGCGCTGCGACAGATAGCGGCTGCTGATGCAAAATCGTTGCGCAAACAACGGATGAAAGAGTGGAGGTGTGATTGCTGACATCAAAGTATGGTGTTGTCAATGTCGTGACTTCTCTGAGTTGGGCTAGCACCCACCCACCTTGTGACCCAGGTCAAGTACCGTTGTCCAATTCGTTTCATGTTTGTTACTCTTCGTAGAGGCAATGTAAACAGGCAAATCAGTTGCTGTGCTTGACCATACCAGGAAGTGGTGCATTTAATGTGAGCTTGGATTAATGGGTTTTACTGTAGGTGTTGCATCAAAGGTCAAATAGGGGCTGCTTATATTTGTCCCTATTTCACACATATACAAGCGTGTGGTGAAATGTGTATTTGTTTGTTTGTTCAATATCTCACATAATCACATTCTATCCTTTTAGTCATGATAGACAATGCTCAACTGCTCTATAAACGAATGATTGCATCTAGCTGGTAGCGCTGACAATACTCCAATGGGGCCGTCAATATTAGATATCGATCAAACGAGGAGGAGTTGAGTTATTTGACTTTCCAGGTCCTCAACACAACGGTGAGTCATGACGATTGGGTTATTCCTGGACCGATCTGAACGAGTGTATACACCTTTTAGTAGACGCTTTCATCCGAAGCCATTTGCAGTGCTCCGTGAATGATTTTGTATGGGGCGGTCCACAGGAATCAAACCCACGACCCTGGCGTTACACGCGCCGTGGTGTATGAACTGAGCTACACATGAAGTCACACTTTTACCGCTCTCCTCGGGCGATGAATCATCACATTAATTCTGACTTCTGAATTATGATCCATTAAAAGCAGCCGGCTCTACCTTCCATCCCTCCTTTTTTCCCCCAACCCGTCCACGGGAGCTAAAGCGGGAAGAAGAAGGACGACCTTTAATGAAGAATTAGACGGGAGCTCCTCTAAATCCACCGGGAACCGTCAAGGCCCTTAAACAAATGATGAATACTAACCTTTTTACTCCTCAATAAAAAGGAAGTATCAACCGCAATGTAAAACTGTTGAAGTTTAATTACTTTTTAAAATTGTAACTCAAGCCGAGTGGCAGTGATATGGCAGATGGTGGCCCCTGTCATCTCACTGCAGTTGCCACTGCCATATCACACAGAGGGGATTCTCTAGTCTAGTCTATATATCGTGGCTACACTTACAGTATACCTTGTCCTTTTCTCCAAAACACAATCAATATCTCAGATTTGTCGACTGTGGCAGAGTCATGTTGTTTGCAGGAATGCAAAGATGATCTATCGTGATAGGTTGGATTGGTAGATCATCAGCCAGTATGTGTATCAGTGACTGGGTCTGTACAGCCCATCTATAGTCCCTAGAGCTTCGTTATCTATTGTTGAACTGTGAAAGGGAAACCAGTCCTACAGGTCCTTGGTATAAACCAGTCCTACAGGTCCTTGGTATAAACCAGTCCTACAGGTCCTTGGTATAAACCAGTCCTACAGGTCCTTGGTATAAACCAGTCCTACAGGTCCTTGGTATAAACCAGTCCTACAGGTCCTTGGTATAAACCAGTCCTACAGGTCCTTGGTATACGGCACGGGGTGCCAAAGCTGCCCTAGTGTAACGACAGCCCTGACATTTTGTTCAACCAAGATGCTAGTTTATGGCATTTGACATTTCGACATTGTTCAGTGAGAATAGCCCTCTCCGTCTCTCGTGTCAGATCTCGCTGTTCAAAGCATAGATTTCTATCACTGCTCAGTGATATTTGTCGCAATTTCACACACTGTCTTGAGTTTCTTCCTACACACTTGCTGTCTGGTTCCTCGGCTCTCCCCATAGGAGAACCCTTTTTGGTTCCTGGTAGAACCCTTTTGGGGCCCCCATTTAGAACCATTTTGGTACTATCATTTAGAAAGGGGTCTACATTTGAACCCCAAAAAAGTTCGACCTGGAAACAGAAGGGTTCTGCTTACAGCCAAAAAGGGTTCTTCAACGGGTACTCCTATGGGGACAGCCGAAGAACCCTTTTAAGTTCTAGATAGCACCTTCCTTTTCTAAGTATGTATTCCTATTCCCATATGTTTCTGTTGTACAGTATGTTGTGAAACGTGCAAATCCTGATATGCTAATGTTAATGATAGTACACAGATTTAACAGAGGGCCAAAAGGAAGGGGAGGACCATTACAAACTATGCATTTATATCTTTGTATGTCATTCTCCTCATTGAACCTCTAACGGTACTTGCTGCGTGGTCGCTGAGTTCCGCAAAGGAAACCAAAGGAAGGCAGTGGTGCATGTTGGGAGTTGCTTGTCTAGGGAAGAGATCATTCCTGTATGGCAATTATTAATTCCTGTGAATGTGATTCCTGAATGTCTCAGTTGCTAGAGCATTGCGCTTGCACTGCCACGGTTTTGGGTTTGATTCCAGGGGCCACCCGTAACGTAAAAATGTATGCACGCGTGGCTGTGTAGCGCTTTGGATAAATGCGTGTACGTTATTCTACATATCATTACATATTCATTGCAAGGACAGCTTGATAGACTCCAGACCGAAGAGAACAGACAGTAGATTTACACTTGGAACCTTCACCTTGGCTTAAGAATGGCTTCGAAGTGCTCCAAATCCTCAACGGTTTAGATTAGAACGAGATTGAACAATGGCCATTATTTCTGCTATTCTGCACACCGTATGTTCCTGCTATTATGAGATGACTTTAGGCTCAGAGTCAAGACACTTTAAGGGGGGGTCAGATGTAACCGCAACCACTTGAGCGGGAGTGACTCCAGGTATGCAACACCAGTTCGGTGTCTCACCAGAAAGTGCTTGGAAAGCCCCTATTATATAAGGCCTTTATCAATGTTTAAAAAAAATCCTCTTCCTCTTGTCCCTGGAGTTTCTCAATGTCTTTCTTGGAATGTGAAATCCCTCATTCTTTACAGTCCTGGTTCCAGCAGCAGTCCAAATACATGTGGTCAAATTGAAGTGTATGGTTGCCATGTACCTCAATGAGCTGTACCTACAGCTTGGTGTTTGACGCAGGCAGTGTATTACTTGCCGCTCTGGCGTCATTTGATACCTCCTGGTGACTGCATGTCCTCAAATGACATGCATAGGATACTGGGCCCTTGTTAAGGCCAGGAAACTCTGTACATGTGAGAAAGAGAGAGAGGGCAGCATCAGGCAGACAGGCAGCCTGCCCGGCCTCTTAGCTTTATCAGCTGCTGTGTCCTCTCTCATACTTACACCCTTCACACCTCACCCCATGTGGCTCCCCGGGCCTGGAATTTCACCCGCTGTTGAACCTTGTTTGCCCTCTACGTTTAACCAGGTCAAAACGCATCTCTGTCAAACGGATGACACATCTGTTGTATGGGAAGCCATCTTATGACAACTGACTTTACTGTATGACAACTGACTTTACTGTATGACAACTGGTTTTACTGTATGACAACTGGTTTTACTGTATGACAACTGACTTTACTGTATGACAACTGGTTTTACTGTATGACAACTGGTTTTACTGTATGACAACTGACTTTACTGTATGACAACTGGTTTTACTGTATGACAACTGACTTTACTGTATGACAACTGGTTTTACTGTATGACAACTGGTTTTACTGTATGACAACTGACTTTACTGTATGACAACTGACTTTACTGTATGACAACTGACTTTACTGTATGACAACTGGTTTTACTGTATGACAACTGACTTTAATGTTTGACAACTGACTTTACTGTATGACAACTGGTTTTACTGTATGACAACTGACTTTACTGTATGACAACTGGTTTTACTGTATGACAACTGGTTTTACTGTATGACAACTGGTTTTACTGTATGACAACTGGTTTTACTGTATGACAACTGACTTTACTGTATGACAACTGACTTTACTGTATGACAACTGGTTTTACTGTATGACAACTGACTTTACTGTATGACAACTGGTTTTACTGTATGACAACTGACTTTACTGTATGACAACTGGTTTTACTGTATGACAACTGGTTTTACTGTATGACACAAACAGTTGTTAAGGTAAGCTAACCATGAGGGGTGTTTAGTCTGATAGTTTTTCAGGTCAGCTCAGGGGTGAAAGTAAGGCGGTACGGTCCGGTACGGCGTCTCTGCAAAATAAATAGTTGGGGGTATTTTTTAAACATTTTTATTTATTTTAATTTTATTTATTCGTTATTTTACCAGGTAAGTTGACTGAGAACACGTTCTCATTTACAGTAACGACCTAGGAAATAGTTACAGGGGAGAGGAGGAGGGGGTGAATGAGCCAATTGTAAACTGGGTGTAACGCTTGTCATCTGGGGAAGGAGAGGAGGACCAAGGTGCAGCGTGGTAAGTGTTCATATTATTTAATGAAATATGCAACACTAGACAAAACAACAAACACGACAAACAAACAGTCCTGAAAGGTGAAACAAAAACACTAAACAGGAAACAACCACCCACCAAAACACAATGGAAAACAGGCTACCTTAATATGGTTCTCAATCAGGGACAACGATTGACAGCTGCCTCTGATTGAGAACCATACCAGGCCAAACACAGAAATAGAAAATCATAGACAAACTAACATAGACAACCCACCCAACTCAACAAAGGAACTAAGGTCAGAACGTGACACTGGGGATTATTAGGTGACCGTGATGGTTTGAGGGCCAGATTTTGAATTTAGGCAGGACACCGGGGTTAACACCTCTACTCTTACAATAAGTGCCAAGGGATCTTTAAGGATCTCAGAGAGTCAGGACACCCGTTTAACGTCCCATCCGAAAGACGGCCCCCTACACAGGGTAGTGTCCCCAATCCCTGCCCTGGGGCATTGGGATATTGTTTTAGACCAGAGGAAAGAGTGCCTCCTACTGGCCCTCCAACAACACTTCCATGTGCTATACGGCATGCTATACCGATAGGTAAATCACGAGCCTATCACAACAAATCAAACTAAATGTCAAGAAAACCACAGGCTATTACACCACTTTCTATCATTACTGCCATGGAAAATGAGCGGATGGACTTGAAAACAATGGCATAGCCTACGAAATGCGATGTGGTTCGACAAGAACACTGACATTTCGCCAAGGCAGAGATGAGTGGCCGACACTGAGACACACACAGACACATACATTCTGGCCTAATGACAATCGTCAAACTCCATTACAGATGTCTCTTTCCATTCTCCACTGTTTGGAGGCTGGTAATATGTTGAGAGTGGATGAACGTGCGCTTGGGAGTCTAGTAAAGGAGACCTTTGAAGTGATTATTTGACAATCAGATGGAAACATCATGACTGGTTGTGTTTATGCCACAATAAGATGGAATACATTTTAAAAGTTAAATGACAAATCTTTACGACTAAGGCCCACAGAGATCCTATTGAATTCATACGGATTCTATATGTAATTCTATAATTGTGGTCATAAATGTTTTGGTGCAAGCACATGCGCATATAAGAGGTCCCGTACCGGGAAGAAATTAATTCAACTTTCACCCCTGGGTAAACTAGAGGCTGGCTGGTTGGCTGAATTGGCAGGGCGGTGAGGTGGGTAACATCAATGCAGAGAATAGGACTTTCTTTATTCACACATACAGTACCAGTCAAAAGTTTGGACACACCTACTCATTCCAGGGTTCTTCTTTATTTGTACATTGCTATAAAAGTAGTGAATACATCAAAACTGTGAAATAACACATAAACAAGTATTTCGGTCATGCTGTCTGTTCCAGCCTTTTGCTACCACTCATACTCTTGCTTGAGCGAGCGACATTAAATGGAGTTATCAGCGCCATTAGAAGGCGGCTGTAGAGAATGAGTTGCTGAAGAAGCATGTGTGTTATCCTCCTCTGGAAATAATGTAGCTACAGTGCGCTCGTCTGGTATTTCGTTGCAGTTGGCAAAGACAGTAGTCACATCCATGTGAGTTCTGGTTTAGATCAGGCTAATTTTAACCCAAGTAGGTCGGTGAAGTCATCTCCCCCACCCCCTTCTCTCACACAGACACACACACAGACACACACACACACATGGCACACACACGGTGCACACACACAGCTTTCTAGGGTAAAATATGTGTTTTCTAATTAGTCATCTGCAGAGAATGTTTGTGTTCAATATGTTTCTCTCAGTCAGTTCAAGGCCCTTAATGAGCTAGTAACATGACAGTATTTAAATCCTACAGGGTTGCCCTCATTCTATCTACCTCCTTTACTAACAATGCCCAACCGTTCTCTCGCTCGCTCTCTCTCTCTCTCTCTCTCTCTCTCTCTCTCTCTCTCTCTCTCTCTCTCTCTCTCTCTCTCTCTCTCTCTCTCTCTCTCTCTCTCTCTCTCTCTCTCTCTCTCTCTCTCTCTCTCTCTCTCTCTCTGTCTCCCACCCACCATCTCTCTCTTTGTCTCTGCCTGTTTATCCCTTAATTTCCTTATTTTATCCATCTATTTCTCTTCTATCATTTATTTCCCCCTTCCTCATTCTCATTCACCCTCGATCCATTTTGGATCTTAAACATTAGGCCAAACGTGTAAAACACTCTTTAATTCCGTCTCTTTCGCAGGGATCTGCAGCTCAGTGATCCATCACCCTCTCTAGCATCTCACCCACCCTTTGCAGTCAAGCAGTATTTGTGTGTTAGATCAGTACAGCAAGCGGAACAGAGCGTCGCTGGTTTAAATCGCAAGTCTGATGGGAAACAAATTGAGTGGGATTCTGGGTAGGCAGGGGCGGCAGGGTAGCCTAGTGGTTAGAGCATTGGACTAGTAACTGAAAGGTTGCAAGTTTGAATCCCCGAGCTGGCAAGGTACAAATCTGTCGTTCTGCCCTTGAACAAGGCAGTTAACCCACTGTTCCTAGGCCGTCATTGATAATAAGAATCTGTTCTTAACTGACTTGCCTAGTTAAATAAAGGTAAAATTGAAAAAAGTAGGTATCAGATGCCATCTCCTGCTGTTGTTCCCTTGAGCAATGCTCTTAATTCCTAAAAATGGAAGCACAGCTTTCTACTTTACCACACAGACTTACTTCACCTAGCCAAGCCCCACGCCACCACCCAATATTCTCCCTCATGGACTGTCTCCGTCCTAAAACAAATGGAGAAGTGCCCCAGTGACAGGCTAACAGCCATCAAGTACAGCAGGCCATATGTTCCCCTCTACTCTCCAGGGTCTGAGAATACCTTATTTTACAGCCAAAGGCAATAGAGACTTTATCTTAATCTAGATTATATTACCTCCAATCTAGATTATATGACCCTCCAGTGCCACCTCTGTACAACTGGGGGTGCATTAGAATAGGAGTTACGGTTGTTATAAGAATGATACCATCTTTGTTTAAACTGATGATGTACTTGTCTGTTCACGTGATGTACTTTGTCACGTTTTATGTTTTGTGTGGGCCCCAGGAAGAGTAGCTGCTGCTTTAGCAGTAGCTAATGGGGATGCCAAAAAAAAACGTGCGTGCTTGTGTATGACCATACTTTAGGGCCTTCATACCCCTTGATTTGTTTCACATTTTGTCGTGTTGCAGCCTGAATTCAAAATGGATTAAATTGAGTTTCTCTCTCTCACCCAACTACACACAATTCCCCATAATGATGAAGTGAAAACATGTTTTTAGACATTTATTGAAGATTTATTGAAAATGAAATACAGAAATATCTATTTGACATAAGTATTCACACCCCTGAGTCAATATTTTGTAGAAGCACCTTTGGTGGTGATTCTTTCTGGGTTAATCGCTAAGAGCTTTGCACACCTGGATTGTACAATATTTGCACATTATTCTTTTTTTAATTCTTAAAACTCTTAAGTTGGCTGTTGATCATTTCTAGACATTAATAATAATAATAATAATATATTTTCAAGTCTTGACATAGATTTGGAAGACTATACAAGTCAAAACTGTAACTAGGCCACTCAGGACCATTCAATGTTGTCTTGGTAAGACATTCCAGTGTATATTTGCCCTTGTGTTTTAGGTGATTGTCCTGCTGAAATGTGAATTTGTCTCCCAGTGTCAGTTGGCAAGCAGACAACCAGGGTTTCCTCTAGAATTTTCTGTGCTTAACTCTATTGTTTATTTTTATCCTGAAAATTTCCTTAGTCCTTGCCGATGACAAGCATACCCATAACATGATGCATGTGTTGTGTTCAAAATTCAATTCAGGCTCTAACACAACAAAATGTGCAAAAAGTCAAGGGGTATGAATACTTTCTGAAGGCACGGTATATTAAGCAGCTCTTTACAGCCAAACTCCCTGTAGGGAAAATTAGTGGGTCGGTGGGACTGAGGCCCAGTTCCCCTTAACCAGACCGTGTCCTGCTCCCTTGCAGACATAAAGAAAGATGAAAGATGGGGAGGGAGTGAGAGAGAGGTAGAGAGAAGTAAAGGAGGGAGAGAGAGAGAGAGAATACCTTCCAAAACCAAAACCCTCCACATGACTGACAGAAATGTATGTACGGCACAGCGTCGGCCGTGAGTGATGGCGCATCACTAAATCACGACACATCCTACCAGACGCTCGCCATGACGCTAGGGTCGTGAATGATCAAGATGCATCATTATACTGAGCGCAACACAGTATCACGGTTGTCTGCCAAATTACGTCTGAGCAACGAGCTTATCTTATTAATTAATCATGCTGATATTTACATCCTCAACCGCGACTGTTTTTTGTTGTTGTTTTGTTCTGAGTCGAAGCAAGCCGTGTAGTACACCACCCATTCACCACAACCCCAGATGTTCATTCTGTAAAAAAAAAAATATATATATAAAACACTTTTTGTATCGAGATTTGTCCTCACCACAAGATGAATGAAGAAGTTTGAGGTTTAATGCTCCCGTGCCTAGCATCTATTTTCGGTCCTGTGCTCTGGGAGCCACGGAGATAGATTTTGTCACAGAGCAGATGTTGTGTTGTGTAGTGCAGCTTTGTGGGATGCAATGTCAATCAAGGGCTTCTGGTGGGGTGCGGGGAGGTAGGGAGACAGCTGAGGGGGAAGAGAGGTACATACACTGAGCAAAAATATAAACTCAAAATGTAGCAATTTCAACGATTTTACCGAGTTACAGTTCATTTAAGGAAATCAATAATATAATAATAATAATAATATATGCCATTTAGCAGACGCTTTTATCCAAAGCGACTTACAGTCATGTGTGCATACATTAAATTCATTAGGCCCTAATGAAGGGGCACAGCTATGGGTGGGCCTGGGAGGCCATAGGCCCACCCACTTGGGAGCCAGGCCTAGCCAATCAGAATTAGATTCTCCCCACAAAAGGGCTTCATTACAGACACAAATACTCCTCAGTTAAATCAGCTGTCTGGGTGGCTGTCTCAGACGATCCTACAGGTGAAAAAGATGGATGTGGAGTTCCTGGGCTGGCTTGGTTACACGTGGTCTGCGGTTGTGAGGTCGGTTGGACATAATGCCAAATTCTCTGCAACGACATTGGAGGTGGCTTATGGTAGAGAAATG